>NC_068355.1:61222859-61522859 GCF_020536995.1 Dreissena polymorpha | reverse complement strand
TCCAATAGAACATGATAAAAGTCAGCTTTTTAAAACTTGTTTTCGATATTTTTATGTTTACTCCGTTACTTTTGTGGTTGTTTTTTATGTTGCTTTTTACTAGCATTTGAAAACGAATGTTTATAACAAATATATGAGACAGGATACGAACAACATAGTTCTCGTAGTGATTCCCAAATGTTCATTAAAGGGGCCTTTTCGCAGATTTTGGCACATATTGAAGTTTGTCATTAAATGCTATATATTGATAAATATAAACATTGGATATAAAAAGCTCCAGTAAAAAACAAGATGTTTTTTTTATATTTTATATAATCAATCCTCGTAGTATCACAAAATATAACGACAACAACAGACTTCTCCAAATTATTAAATCGTTTCTCGTTGCAACGCTTTATAATTTGCATGTTTTTAAATCGTCAAATTATGCATACAATGGATAATTTAGAGCATGCTAAATGTTCAGTATTACTGTTTCTTCACAAATATCATAACTACAACGAAATAATTTGCGAATCTGAAACATTTTTTAAGTGATATTATGGGCATCTAACAGTTAATAGGTGTCTATCGCAACCCTTGTTTATTTTTGGTGGTTTCACTTCATATACACTTATATTTGTTAATGCACCATCAACATACTAAGACAATATCCCGGAATGAAAAAATAATGCATTTGAATATCAACCGTACTTTCGTTTTGACAACTGACGACAGATATGATTCGATTTACAATGTGAATCTAAATGTAGTTTTAGTGTAGATTCGTTCATACGACACAAAGCCACTATTTTGTTTTACGGATCATTTCGGCTTAGAGGACTCACCAGTCATGAAAAATATCGAATATAACATATATTATTTATAAACTACTGGTAGCAAGATAAGTTGCAGATTATTGGTCAGTAATCACATTTTAACTAACTCTTTTGACCTATTAATTCTTTTCAGCTCAATTCAACAGTGAAAAATGCCCATAATATCACTTTAATATCACAGGTGGTTAGCGTGTGGCTATGCTATTAATTAGTGAAAACATCATTTTGAATGATAAATAATCATATTATAACGAAAAATTAAATTTCTGAAAAAAAATATTTCACTATCAAATATATATATAACAAGGTATGCAACTCAAAATCAGCCCAAAACGGGGTGCATCGCTTTGAACAGCCATATCTTCATCAATTTTGCAGCGATTTTCACGATTTCGGTCTTATTTAACGCAGAAATGAATTTCCTTTCTGGAAATGTATATGTCTTGCAATATTTTTACAAATGCTGGGTCAACTTTTAAGAAATAACACGATACACAACACGCATGACCCAGTTGACAGTGATCATGCTGTCTTTAAGACTGAAATCTTCACGGAGTAAAGGGCAACTTCCCTATAAAGTTCATGTAGTTCGATACCATAATTCAATAAAACGTATGAAAAAACATTATTACCGTTCTTGTCGTTACATTCTGCATCAAGACTAACTGTCCAGCGCCGTTTGAAACCTTTGTTTACATACATTTCAACTAACTGACATTTTAAACATACGAGTGATTTCATTGGTCCAATGCGGAGGTGTGTCTTTACAACTGGAGATTTCATTCATAAAGAATACATGATCACTGTCAACTGGGTCATGCGTGTTGTGTATCGTGTTATTTCTTAAAAGTTGACCCAGCATTTGTAAAAATATTGCAAGACATATACATTTCCAGAAAGGAAATTCATTTCTGCGTTAAATAAGACCGAAATCGTGAAAATCGCTGCAAAATTGATGAAGATATGGCTGTTCAAAGCGATGCACCCCGTTTTGGGCTGATTTTGAGTTGCATACCTTGTTATATAAATATTTGATAGTGAAATATTTTTTTTCAGAAAAGTTAATTTTTCGTTATAATATGATTATTTATCATTCAAAATGATGTTTTCACTAATTAATATCATAGCCACACGCTAACCACCTGTGTTTAATATTGTCAATTTACCAAAACGTGAAAAGGCTCCTTTAATAACGTTGTGAGGGTCTTTGTCGAATGTATCAAGATCAAATTGTAATGTTATATAAAATAACGATATCATACGCGGAAGTTTATACACGGAATATTACGCTAGTCGGTTATTAACACAGTTACCAGTCCAACGATTTGCGGTAAGACGTTTGTGATGCACTAAGAGCATTCTTAGAAGTACGGTTTATCTTTTAAAGGGGCCTTTTCACGTCTTGGTAAATTGACACAATTTTAACAAGAAATATCTTTAAAAAAGAAATACGGCGTTGATTGTGGTTGGAGTTTGTGAAAGGTAAAGAGTTCAATAAATGAGATCAAGGATAGCGAATATATTTTTCTGTGCAGTTCTTAGCTGCATCACACGCAGTACGGGATATAACGCGGAGTTTTCGCGGCTTATTTTACATTATTACGTATTGCTGGTCATAAACCTATAGATACGAAACAGAAAACTAAAAGAAGAATGGAAGGGAGATTTAAACATATGAGTCAACCGGCCACACGCTAAGTATCCGTACATATTTTAAATATTTATACGCGCGTTCTTCGAACAAACCTGTTTTAATGGTTTGTCGGGCATTGCTATTTGATTCGATTATTAACAGTATCGAGAAATCGCGCTCATGCTTAATACATTAGTCAATAGATCTATAGTGGAATAATTCTTGTTAAATTAATTTAAAATAATATTTATCATGGTATTGTTGAAAACACATTAAGAATCTATTATTGACATACAATAATAATATCGCTGAATATCTTCATTCAACATCTTTCTGGTCTAAAGAAAATTCCAGTTCACCTAGTTCACGGATAGCGTCTATATTATATAACGAT
The DNA here is from genome assembly GCF_020536995.1 of Dreissena polymorpha. NCBI lineage: Eukaryota > Metazoa > Mollusca > Bivalvia > Myida > Dreissenidae > Dreissena > Dreissena polymorpha. The sequence continues at coordinate 61,520,014 of NC_068355.1, read as the reverse complement.
TATTTTACTGGCCGCGAACTCAGGTCAGCACTTAATACGAAGACGCATGACCTGTAAATAAACCACACACTAACCGCAAACTGACCCGTGATACCTCGCGGGTTGAGATGCAACGCATTAAAGTGAGGCCACGCTTCCACTGCTCTTTATATTTTCACATGTTAACATGTTGACAGGAATATGGAAGTCAGTACGAGAACATAGCCTTTAAGTATAAAACGCTGTTGCCTCTGAAAAGAAAAGGTGCACGCACAAACTGTATTGATGTCGAGATTGAGTGAAAAACTGTTCTATCTATTAAGCCTTTTCATTAGAGATAAAAATGTTTCATGCTGAACACGCAGTCAAACAGTGTTACAAAGACGCGGACATGTTTCCAATGTTCTGGTGGAATGCTCAAATCAGCCTATGGGATAAATGAAGTATATTCATTCTGAACTAGCCGCGGGAAGTTTTATTTGAATTTTATTGGACAGTTACAAAGGTCAGGTAAGGTGAAAAGCTGGCGTATACAGCTTCGCCGAACAAATGTTCGTTGTATTAATGATATTGATGGGGAACAGTAGTACTGAACATTAAGTCATTTACCATGCTCTAAAATATATATTTATGCATCTTTTGACGATTTAAAAACCTGAACATGGTAAAGCGTTGCAACACGAAACGATTGAATAATTTGGAGAGTTACGCGAAACGATTGAATAATTTGGAGAGTTCTGTTGTTGTCGTTATATTGTGTGATACTATGAGGATTGCTTATATAAGTTATAACATAAATTGTATGAGCATGCATGGCCGAGTGGTAATAGCGTTAGATTTGTACTCCTGGGGTCAGTGGTTCGAGCCCAGCTGAGGTCTACCGGTACTTTTTTATGCCCCCGGTAGGGTGGCATATATCAGTTGAACTGTCCGTCAGTGTGTCAGTATGTCAGCATGTGTGTATGTGTGTATGTCAGTCCGACTGTCCGTTCGAAAACTTTAATGGCCATAATTTTTTCAATATTGAAGATAGCAACTTGATATTTGGCATGCATGTGCATCTCACGGAGCTGCACATTTTGAGTGGTAAAAGGTGAAGGTCAAGGTCATCCTTCAAGGTCAAATGTCTAATATATGGCGTCTGTCCGTCCGTCCAAAAACTTTAACATTAGCCATAACTTGCACTATTGAAGATAGCAACTATATATGTGGCATGCACGTGTATCTCATGGAGCTGAACATTTTGAGTGGTGAAAGGTGACGGTCAAGGTCATCCTTCAAGGTCAAATGTCAAATATATGTCGTCTGTCCGTCCGAAAACTTTAACATTGGCCGTAACTTTTTCAATATTGAAGATAGCAACTTGATATTTGGCATGCATGTGCATCTCACGTAGCTGCACATTTTGAGTGGTGAAAGATGAAAGTCAAGGTCATCCTTCAAGGTCAAATGTCAAATATATGGCGTCTGTCCGTCCGAAAACTTTAACATTGGCCATAACTTTTTATGCCCCCGGTAGGGTGGCATATAGCAGTTGAACTGTCCGTCAGTATGTCAGTATGTCAGTTTGTCAGTATGTGTGTTTGTGTGTAAGTCAGTCTGTCCGTCCGTCCGAAAAAAAAACTTTAACATTGGCCATAACTTTTGCATTATTGAAGATAGAAGCTTGATATTTGGCATGCATGTGTATCTCATGAAGCTGCACATTTTGAGAGGTGGAAGTTCAAGGTCAAGGTCATCCTTCAAGGTCAAAGGTAAAAAAATCAAAGCGGCGTTCTCATGAAGCTGCACATTTTGAGTGGTGGAAGTTGAAGGTCAAGATCATCCTTCAAGGTCAAAGGTAAAAAAAAAATTTAAAGCGGCGTTCTCATGAAGCTGCACATTTTGAGTTGAGTGGTGGAAGTTCAAGGTCAAGGTCATCCTTCAAGGTCAAAGGTAAAAAAAATCAAAGCGGCGATATAGGGGGCATTGTGTTTCTGACGAACACATCTCTAGTTTCTTTCTTTTTTTACTTGTATTGAATTTCTTATTTTTGTTTTTTACTGCAGCTTTTCATATTCAATGTTAACATTTATCAATATAAAGGTAAGAACCCAGTGATGGGTACAGGTAAGAACCCAATTATGGGTACAGGTAAGAACCCAGTGATGGATACAGGTAAGAACCCAGTGATGGGTACAGGTAAGAACCCAGTGATGGGTACAGGTAAGAACCCAGTGATGGGTACAGGTAAGAACCCAGTGATGGATACAGGTAAGAACCCAGTGATGGATACAGGTAAGAACCCAGTGATGGGTACAGGTAAGAACCCAGTGATGGATACAGGTAAGAACCCAGTGATGGATACAGGTAAGAACCCAGTGATGGGTACAGGTAAGAACCAAGTGATGGATACAGGTAAGAACCCAGTGATGGATACAGGTAAGAACCCAGTGCGAATCTGCAATTTATTGGATGGGTACAGGTAAGAAATCAGTGATGGGTACAGGTAAGAGCCCAGTGGCCTACAACTTATTGGAATGGTACATGTAAGAACCCAGTGATGGGTACATGTAAGAGCCCAGTGGCCTGAAACTTATTGGATGGGTACAGGTAAGAACCCAGTGCGAATCCGTTGTAGTACATGTCTGGGATGTCCTACGTCGCTTCGGTTGATGAAGCCAAAACGCAGATCGTCTTTTCGTCTTTTAAGTGATCGCGATCTGAAGAAAACATTTATATATATTTATATAGTTATATTGAAGCAACTTCGCAGTTGTTACTTAAATCGTTTACTTATATATTTATAAACTATACACTTATTGTAATGTTTTTAATTCAGCAGAGAAATATGACAGTTAACGTGAATAAACGTGCTGCTGTTAGTGAATCGAATCCGAGAGGTTGCCTATGCGCCGAAATCCCATAAATAAGAGGGATACCTGTGCTTCATGTAAACCAAAATGACTATTTTCTGAACATGTAACATACATTCCATTAATAAATATGAGTTTTAAATATTCCTTAGTTATAACTGATTTTTTTCCAATATACATTTTATGCCTATGTGTATTGTTGCGAATGGAAATTCATATTAACAACAGAACGATGCGATAGTCAACAGCGCAACGAGAAACTGTATGGCTTATATCTTAAGTCCATTCAACGGAAAATTAAAACGAAGTACATACAAACATAAGTCAATTATTGTAATGTTTCGTGCAATACTTACTTTTGACGTATTGCGTTTCCTTTAATATCAAAAACACTTTTTTGGTGACCACTCTCCGTCATAGAATCATGTTTTTATCCGAGAATGACCGGTACCGCATCCGAGAGGGGTACCGATATAGCGTTTCATCCGAGAGGGGGACCGATATGGATAAACAACGTGAATTGGAGAGTTAGTTGTTGTCGTTATATTTTGTGATACTAAGAGGATTGCTTGTATAAAGTATAAAATACATTGCTCATTGTGTTAGCACGGATGGCCGAGTGGTCTAGGCGATAGACTTTTGCACCAGGGGTTATTGGTTCGAGCCCAGCTGACGGAAACTTTTTTCTTTCTTTAATTTTATTATTGTTTTTTACTGGAGCTTTTTTATCCAATATTTACATTTATCAATATAAAACATTTGATGACAAATTTCAATATATGCCAAAATCTGTGAAAAGGCCCCTTTAGAGGAAGAAAAAAAAAGAAACCCTGAACTGGGCTCGAACCACTGACCCCTGGAGTAAAATTCTATCGCTTAGACAACTCGGCCATCCGTGCTCACACAATGAGCAATGTTTTTTATACTTTATGTAATGTAACGACACATATTCAAAAGATGCATATAATGGATATTTTAGAGCATGGTACATGTTCAGGAATACTTTTTTCTCACAAATATCATAACTACAATGAAAATTTGCGAATCGGAAACATTTTTTAAATTTTGTCAATTTACCTAAACGTGAAGGGCCCCATTTAATGACGTTTCAAATTTTGACGGACTTAATCCGATGCGCCGTGTGTAAACGTGGGGTTTTAACAAGGTTTTTGTCTTAAAGGCGATTTTATGTAATATTTGTGTGCCTGGAATGATAATACATACTTTGGTTTGCGTTTATGAGTGAAATATTTCAATTATGTAAATCAAACACCTTACCGGTTGATAAATGTTTTAACTTTGGCGATCCATCTTTGTTTCTGTACGCATATATAATTTATAGTGTTTTGCTACGTCCATATTATGCAATGTATAACAAGACCGTATAGCTTTTTTTATTATTCAATATCATACATACAATGTAAACATGTATATGATCATACAACATAGTGATTGTACAAAGCAATAAAGTTCAGACATGTTATACAAGATATGCTGATATATATATTTTTTTAGAGAGAAAAGAAAAGAACAACAGAGGAATAGTTATGAAAAAAAGATGATTTGTATGAAGTCAGAAGAAAGCATACTGGACTTGTGTGTTTTGTTGTATATTCACAATGATCTTGTCAGATTGAAAAAAAATAAAATAAACAAAACTATTTTAGAGAGATAAACTAACATTAGAGTGAAATGTATATAAGTGGACAAAACATTATGAGAATTTAATCCGATTTAGTTTAAGACTATGGACAAAACAATTAAAATTTGGCACTTGTTTTTTGTACTTCATGTTTAAGATAAAATATTTCATCAATATAACCATAAAATTCACAATATTATTACAGTCTATTGATTTCAATGAGTTAATTCCGAAACTTACATTTAAGAAAGATAGTTTAACGTTTAGTTGATGTTGTTCAAAAAAAGATATTCATTGATTCCAAATAGGCTGGATGTGTTTGCACTCCCAAAAAACTGGTCTATAGTTTCAATGTTTTCATTGATAAGTTAGATAATTTGCATTTAAAGAGATATTTATTTGTAGCTATAATTCTATGGATGTATTTATATTGAAAATTTCTCTGTGTGCTTTCAATAGTTGCTTTATATGGCATGGTAAATATGTGTTTCCAATTAAGTTCATTTTCTCCAAAAAGGACTTGCCATTTATTTTGGATTTTGGAGTTTTCTGTAGGTTTTTAATTTGTAGTGTGTAAAATATTTTGTTTGTTTTGCTTTTTCTTCCAAGTATGTTTTCTACAAATGTTGTTTGAGTACATGGTGTATTATTTGTATTGATTTCAGATTTAATATATATGGGTATGCTTTTGATTAGTGTGCAGTACTTCAGAAATTTATTTGAAGGTATTCCGTATATGTAACATATATTATCAAAAGAGTAGAAATCCTTAATTCTGTAGTCGTATCATTGGTCGACATATTTAATGCTTCGTTCAAACCAGTCTTTATGGAAAAACGTCTTATTGTTAAGTTATGTCTTTATTATTCCAAGACCGTATAGCTTGACGACGTCGACTTGCACTCGTAAACTGCATTATCATTAATGAATCGCTTGGATTGTTTCCTTTATTTGCGTTCGATTTGGTTCGTTCACGTCTTACACGTGATAAATGTGGTCATAGCAGTAAACTTTGTGAGGTATCATCTGGATCCCCTTCCCCTGAAACTAGGTGATGGGTCAAGGACAGAAGACAACATCGCCGAACAACAACAACATATAACAAGACATTAAAAAAATATTTAAATAATTAAACTTTTTTAATACCTCATCGATCAGACGTTAATAAATATACCAAATATAGCTTGAGTTGATACATATTATCTTTATTATTTAACGTGTGTTACTATTTTGAGCTGATTTGTTGGTTAATTGAGTTATGCGAGTCTGTTACTGTAACCGTTATGTACCGATTCGCCCCACTACCGCTCACTTGGTCGTTATCGGCTGAGGAAACCCGGGTACTCTTATATCACAATGTACACCAGGTGCGGAAAAGGCGCTCAAAGGAACCCGTTCATACTCCGGGGTACTTTTAGTATGTTTTCCGTACCCAAGTGTACTTTGCAGCATACTTAATTGTACATGGGGTACTTTTAAGCAGTACCAGTGCCGACAATTACCAATAATGGTTGTCTCAATTGATCGATATACAACGTGCACGTATGTATTACAAATTTCAGACATGAAGTTATCCCAATCGTGATGGGCGGTGCCCCGGAGGACTATGCGCGCGCATCACCGCCTCATTCATTCATCCACGTTGACGATTTCCAGTCACCGGAAGAGCTGGCGAAGTATCTGCGCATGCTCGACGAAAACGATGATCTCTACAACGCGTACTTCCGCTGGAAAGGAACCGGAAGTTTCATAAACACGTTCTTTTGGTGCCGCATCTGCGCGATGCTGCACGATACGTCACGTGCATCGAACGTTTACCGTGACCTTGAGAAGTGGTGGCGTGGACCGGAAGTATGTATTGGCCAAGACTCGTGGCGGCAACATCAAAGGACTTCGAAGTATATAGTAGAGGATTATCTACTCTAGTTTATTTTGAATCAATGTGGAAAACATTACTTTTATAGTACGTAGTACAATGTGAGGTAGATGCTTTTGGAAAGATATTTTAAATTAGAAGAGAACATATTTAAACGCACGGTATGTCCGGTACGCTCTATGAGTCAATAATGTACTGTGGTTGATTCAATGAATATAATACCGTTTGTGGAGAGGCTTATTTACAAATATATACCGGGTTTGATAGGTTCGGGTGCGCTTCGAGATTTGCAAATGTACTCGTGGAGATAAATCTCACATTATATTAATTTGCGTGATTTGATCCATAATTCTTTGAGTTTACTTGTCCTTTTAGAGAAATCCGGTCAAATACATTTGCAAAGAAAACATCAAATGTGACGATTGGCATTTTTTTGTTTCGAAATCACTTGATTGTATACGCCTTAGGCTTGGCGATATCCGGTTAAGCGGTGAACTGAACAGAATATTTGGATAACGAGAATATACCTAACATAGTGATTCATAAATTGTTAACTTATGAATGGGTCTGATCTAACAATATGATAATTTATATATAAATTGTAATGGATATCCATTAAACATTTTATTCACGTGCTAAGGTGAACATTTTATCTTGGATTGATGATACAAGTTACCGAAGCGAAAATGGATATTGAATTTTAACTAGTGTATATGTGGCGTTCCGCAATGTTTTAAGAGAGTTTCCTGATGTACGTCCGTGTTGATGTGCGTTTAAGTTTAGGTATGGTTGCGCGCCTACACCGCTAGGATAAGTAGAACAAAATTGTTTCAAATAATCATTTGAGCCCTGCTCTTTGAAAAGAGGGTTAAATGAGTTTGCGTAAAGTGTCGTCCCAGATTAGCCCGTGGAGTCCGCACAGGCTTATCAGGGACGACACTTTCCGCCTAAACTTGAATTTTCCTACTAGGAGACTTTATTGAAACGAATTTACATGTATAATAAAATTGGATAGTGTCGTCCCTGAATAGCCTGTATGGATTGCACAGGCTAATCAGGGACGACAATTTACGCTCATGCATTTAACCCCCTTTTCACAGAGCATGGCCCATTTTTTATCCATGCATATCACTTTATCTCACTTTGACCATGACAAGGAACTAATGTGAATTTATAATTATTCATTTTGAATATTGCTTGTCGCACCTACAACGCTCACTATAGCACTACGATACTTATTTACAGCTGTTTTTATTAGCATCCCTTATCCATTCATGTCATACTGTCTCATTTATCCTGGACCTTATAAGGACTGAAATAGATACTCTAGCCTCAGGTGAAGTGTGCACATTTATCGAACGCTTGTGTGTGTTTTGTTTTGCTTTCCTTCCCGTGTTTGTGATATCTGCTGCATTTGCACCATTCCACATATCGAATTCAGCATATCGATGGCATATAGCGCATAACTATGATTATTTTATATGTATTGTATACAAATACTTAGTAGCTGTTTTACGCACAGCATGCAGAAATCAAAACTGTAGAGATCAGCCTAAATATTTGATACATACGATCGTTTTTACTTCTATTGTAAATAGAAAACTGTGATAAAACGATTAGCGAGTTCATTCAAAGTGTGTATCACTTTATTTGTATGTTGAGACTGCGGTACGTTCACCTTATGATCATGGAGACGGGTTGAATGGTTCATTTATCAAGCGAATCATGGTAATGGACCCCTAAGCTAAACATACAAAAATGACAACAAAATCGTGTTCTCGATCTAATTATGTATCCTTTCATGATTACATAGGTATTTTGAATGTCGTATCGACGCCCATGCACATAAACGCTGCGTTTTACTGGCGAGGATTAGATCAAATTCCGGATTCAATCCCATTTATTGTATAGTGTGCAATGCGAAGTGTATGCATTTAACGTGGTTGCAAACAAGTATTGCAATCTTAACTGACAAAATAATTAGTTAATTAATTGTTAACATGTTATTATTACGTTGTCGACAAAATTTGTATGCGATCGAAGCAGACATATTTTCACCACGCAGTACCTCCGTCAATCACTTAGCACTCTTGGTATTCCGCTTTTTTACTCAATGTAACAGTTAGAGGTCAAGGTCAAAGTTTGGCAATAAAACACCTTGAAAATTCCTGTCACAGTCCGTCTACCTTAGTTTATTGGGTTAGTGTTAGTCCTAAGTTTTAGGACTAAGTATTCAGCGGTCTTAGTTTTCTAATTTTAATTAATAATATTTTGAATAATAACAATAAGAAGACGACATGTCGTGTTAAACACCTGTCTCCCTACATAAAAGGTCAACTAGAAGATCAAATTTAGTCATAATAAAACTAGTACACACTGTAACCTTGTAATTCATGCATTTTTTAAATATCTCACTACGAATGACTTGGTGACACCGAGTTTAAAACCTGACTCATTAACTCAAATGTTAAGGTAACATGTAGATTTTATAAGTCAAATTCGATCATAAACATATTGTTTCGGACACGACAAGAGGCTTCAGACAAAAGAGGAATGTGGGAACACCCGTGCCTTACAGACACATGTTTTGATCCAAAAATATTACTGTATAAATCCCAAATTATCGTCGTGCTTTTTTTTAAATAATCGAATTTAATATCGAATAAAATAATTTTCCAAGTTTTGTTTTGTAAAAGCCGTAAACAGTCGATAGTGCCTTACCGTGGTTTATGTTTATTTGCGAAATAAATTATTAGTTTAAATATCAACTAGTATGTTAACTACACAATACCAATATACATTAGCACAATATCAATGTGTCCACATGATATCATGTGTGTTGTTGTTTAACGTTATAATTAAAATATACATGTGCAGATGTATGCATGACAAGTTGTATAACTTATTTAACTTTCATATCCGGTTACATAGGTTTTACAAAGTGCTTAACGTGAACAGGTGAGCCGGTGTTTACAAAGGCTGTGGACTCTGTATCAGTGCATAATGTCAATTGTTATGAGCCTGTGAAAAGGGGGGTTAAATGCATGTGCGCAAAGTGTCGTCCCAGATTAGCCTGTGCATTCCGCTAATGAGGGACAACATGTCCCGCTTTTGTGATATTTTTTTTTGTTTCAAAAAAGTCTCTTCATACTAAAAATATAGTTTAAACGGAAAGTATCGTCCCTGATAAGTCTGTGCGGACTGCATGGGCTAACCTTGAACGACACTTTACGCACATGCAGTAAACCCCCTTTTCACAGAGCGCGGCTCTTTATGTTTTACTTGTTATGAAATCCTTATATTTTTATTGTTAAATACATTCCGCAATATTTATTTTATGAGCGAGCTCAGTACTTGTATAAGTATGATTGTTATTTTTGAATGTTACATTATTTTCACGTTTCATATAAATGTCATTGTTAGATGTTAAGGGACTGCGTCTTCGAAAAGATTCTCAAAGTGGGCAATATCTAATAAAAACAGATATTCAGATATTATAATGACAATCGTTAGAAACACAGGTGGTTAGCGTGTGGCTATGATATAAATTAGTGAACACATCATTTTGAATGATAAATAATCATATTATATCGAAAAATTAACTATCAAATACATATAACAAGGTATCCAACTCGAAATCACCCGAAAACGGGGTGCATCGCTTTGAACAGCCATTACTTCATCAATTATGCAGCGATTTTCATGAACCCGGTCTTATACAACGCGGAAATGAATTATCTTTCTGGAAATGTATATTTTTTTGCAATATTTTTACAAATACTGGGTCAACTTTTAAGAAATAACACGATACACAGCTCGCGTGACCCAGTTAACATCGATCAGACAGTATTCATGACTGAAATCTTCACAGAGTAAAGGGCATTTTCCCTGCAAAGTTCAGGGACCTCAATACCATAATTCAATAAAACGTATGAAAAAACATTCTTACCGTGCTTGCATTATGCATCAAAACTAACTGTCCAGCGCCGTTTGAAACCTTTGTTTACTACATTTCAACTAACTGACATTTTAATCACACGAGTGATTTCATTGGTCCAATGCGAAGGTGTGTCTTTACAACTGGATACTTCATTCATGAATACTGTCTGAGCATTGTCAAGTAAGTCATGCGAATTGTGTATCGTGTTATTTCTTAAATTTTGACCCAATATGTGTAGAAATATAACAAGATATATACATTTCCAGAAAGGAAGTTCATTTATCATTCATTCAAATCTATGTATCTTCTTCGTTTGGCCATTTGTATGATAACCGTTTCGCATCATGATTGTGGGTATTTTCTTTAACCATATTTAACCCTCAATTTTTATAAAAGTTTTATAAAAGCATGAAAGCGCAGTAAGTATTAAAAGACTCCCGAGTCCTTGTTTCGATCGCCCATTTGTTTCTTGTTTTCTTGTGTGCATTTTTGTCAAAATATATTTTTGTATAAGACATATTTAAAGTTGCATTCATTTTTATGACGTTCATATCTTATCATTCACTCGTACTAACCATATCTATCATTCATATACTCGCACTTACATTTATATTGTTATTGAAATCCAATTTTTCGACGATAAAGGATCTTGCGAAAATAAAGATGAGCTTTTCATTTCTGTAAAATATCTTTTTGTGCGATGTCATTTGTAAAGCAAGTTTTTGTAATACAAACGAGGAATAACCCTATGTTTACATGTACATGATGTTGGAAACATAGGGTTCATGATTGTGTCCACTTGTGACGCTTCTCATTTAACCTTTGTTCTTATGAGCTATACATGATGGAAAGTACTATTTTATTTTTGCGAAAATGAGACGCTTCTAAAGGTCCATGTCACAAAAGGTCCATGTCACAAAAAGTGTATGTCACACTTTGAGGTTCAATGAAAAATTGTATCATTGAATTGGTTGGAGTTGGCCTTTGATATTGACATAAATTGAGCTTTGAAACTAATATGCAATGGATAGGCACCTGTTGCCTGTGGACACATGTCTTGTTTGTATATTTATTTAATATGTTCATCTTTAATTCAGGTTTAAACTGCAAATACTTCGGATTTGATTAATAAACAAATGTGTTCATATCAGATGCGCATAGTTGCTTGTGACTTCGGAAGCGAAAGTAGAAACTTATTTACTACGGGAGTACACGCATTATATTACACATACATTTGCAATCACACTCATTTGAATATTTGCATATAATACAATGTTAGCGTTTTTGTTCTCTAAACACAACTACTAATCAAGAAAGACGAAATTCTGCTTGTCAAAAAATACTGTATTCTTCCGCGTACTACATCTTGGTGCCTGCGCATTAAATGATAAAGAAACAATCTCCCAACGTCCGCACAGAAATATGACTGGAACCAGCATAGCTGGATCAAATCACTGCCTGTATAGCCAACCATGTGATGTTAGCCGAGCCACATCGTACAATAATTTTACCTTTTTTTTATATACTTATTTATTTAGTTTATTTAGGTAATTTAATTTTTATTATGAGCATTAGCTTATACACTATTTTCAAAATATAAAAGAAATTGATACAATTTTTCTTAATATAATACTTTATCAAAATACATAACATCCTACAAAATCTGGTAAGATTTTCTTGTGATGGCAGAGATTTTATGTGAGAGCATAGAACGACGACTCTGCGTGGAGATTGACTATCTCCACGCAGAGTTGTCGTTCCTTTCTCTAATTTGATCAAGCAATTCAGGTTCCAGTCAAATCTCTGCGCGGAAGTTGATTAAAAATCTAAACTGGTCCCCGTTGAATATAACATTGACTCCGTTCACTATAATATATATAGAGTATGCGATAGATAAGGGGAGGTACCCAATCGAATAAAGAATTACCTTAGGTTCAACAGAGGCAGTGACGTCACATCTCTATGAAAAAAAATGAAACTGGGCTGTTTATAGTGGGTGATCGCGGTATGCTTACTTAAAAAAAAAATGTTTTCTATTGGATGGTAATGGCTTTACTTATTTTAGCTAACTTTTTCGAAACTTACTGAAACACGTTGAAGGGACTGTCAACCACCACGACGAAGAAAAGAAAAGTTCTAAAATACCGTATTTTTTAAAATTATTAGTTTATATTGATTAAAATATCACGACTGGTATATAACATTACTTGAACAAAGTTAAGTTTTCAGATTTTCAGTATATTAGGTAATAAGTTTTACTGGGATTGTCTTCCAGGTAACTATCAGTTAACTATAAATAACGCCAGTAGATTGATCATCATCGTCACGTGGTAAACCCAGGAATGCAAATTGTGCATGCGTAGTGAATTTGCACAAGAAAAAATTTGTTCTACAACTACTGATTTGAAAACAAATAGTTCGCACCAAAATATGACGTCCTTTACTTTTGAATGGAAAGAAAAAATCATTGTGTTATAATTACCTTAGCCGAAAAGATTGCAATAAACGCTACTTAATTGAGGTTTTACATTATTTAATAAATATAGGATCTGACAAGAGTTGTCATACCATACCATATTTTATTAAACGAGTTCAGGAATGTTGTTAGTAAGCGAGCAAGAGTTTAATAAAATATGGTATGATATGACAACGAGTTTCAGATTTTTTTATCACATGCTTTTAAATGAGCAAATTAAATAAATATTTGCGCAAACATAATGATAAATCCAGAATGTTGTTTACATTTCGTGACGTCATTTGACGTTGCAACGTCATTTCAGCAAAATAACAAAATGCGATTGATCAATAAACGAAAACTAAGCCAATCAAAACGCTTAAAAAGTGCATTAAACATGTGTAAGATAAAAATATATGTAATGGTTATATTACATAGAAGCATCGTTAATCTTTTTGTAAATTTAGATGTGGAGTCGCTCCTATAAGAATTGAGACTGGTAGATATGAAGGGTTACCGACAGATCAACGTTTATGCACTTTTTGTAAAGTGTTAGAAGATGAAAAACATGTCATGTTAGAGTGCTCATTATATGATGATATAAGATCTTATTTGATTGATAAGGCAATTTCTATGGTGCCCAGAGCTCCAGATAATTTTTTCAGCCGAGGGGTATTTCACTCATGAAATTTTTAATTGATGAGTAAAAATCAAAATCCGATAATTTTAAGGAGTATTTATGTCCAAAGGATCAGAATAAATAATAAATTGTACATGTAGTGTTAACTCGCAATAACAAGCAGTCTTGTACATAATAAAGCAATCACTTTTGTTTTATCAAACAGTTGCTCTGTTTTTTTACCTTGTCTTATAAGCAGCCATTAATATATTTCCCGTCTTGATTTCGCAAGCCACTGTTTAGCACATACTGTACAGCCACGATCAAAATCTTCTAAGCTTGGCCTACAAAACGTGTTTATTATATGTGTATTTCGGCTGCCATTTAAAAAGTGCTTGAAGGAAAAAGGTTTTTCCATAGTGCCGTTCAAAAGATGAAGAGATGAAGAGCAAAACTTAAATGCTTGAAGTTGGGCAATTCGGGTTATATCGAATGTGATGTCAAATGTTTTCACCATAAGCGTATATCGATTCTCAACAATTCAGCGGGGAGCCCGTTGTGTCAACATCGGCCTTTATCGTGGGCCAAAATGAAATGATACCGTTCTGACTGAGGAGTAAATTAGGTCGGGAACCACACTCTATACATAGATGGTCATTTCATTACGTTTTAATCGGTGTGGACACAATGATGTGAACCAGTCATGTTTAGATGAATTTATGTGCATGTATAAACGGCCAATACGCATTGAAATTGGACACGATGCGTAATCCGAATTTAGCCAGGAGTTTTTTTACTCAACAAAATTTTAAGTCATGCGTATTTTTCTTTTTTTCGTGCGTATTTTACGCAAATACGCATCTTATCTGGTCCTCTGATGGTGCCTGAGTTTCAGGGTTTGCATTCTGTTGATAAAATGTCAATTTTATTCACTAATTTGTCACTTATAAGAATTTGTGCCAAAACCTGCTATTTGATTTTACAAAGAAGAAATTTGTATATGTGTAAATAAGATCTTAATTGTTTTTTTTTTTTTATTATTACTTTTTTCTTTTGTTTTTTTTTCTTTTTGTTCGGCCAGCTATGGCATGGTTAAGTGCCACTGCTTAACATTTGATTTTACTATAATACATTAGACCTATGTAAATAAGACCTAAAGATGTAATATAGTGGAGAAGGATGACGTGGCATACTCAATATCTATATTTGGTTTGTTGTAACTTTACTAGATGTCAGTTCACAATAATTATAGTTGCTTATCACCCTGGTATGTTCTAGGTAAATGATGTTTTGGATCCTGTGTATATCTGTTTGCCATGATCTAGTATACCATTTGCTTGGTTAAACCTGCTATTTTCTTTATTTATTTTTATTTTTTTTTTATTTTTTTTTTTTTGGCAATGGCCAATTTGATCAAACTCGGTAATTAGTATACGTTTTATACAATATCTATGGGTGGATTGTAACAAGTCATCGTTCTTCACGAAAATAAAAATAATAAATTAATAATTACTCTTAGCAATATGTGTAAATAGGTATTGGCATTGTTTTATACTGATTTTATTATGTATTTTGTGCAAGTTGTGTCAAGCAGTAAACATCTCTCTATGTTGGGGCTATTTAGTGGATGACATAATTTGTACAACACAACCACCTCTTATAGCTCAGAATGCTGAGCGGCAACATATGTGTTTTATGATTATATATTAATACTCTGCGATGTGTAATATTGTGTTGATGAGATGTAAATAAACTATTAAATCTAAATCTAGAAAGCAGGGTTTGGCATGTGATAATAGCAAGTACTGACATCACAATTATGTGCTCTCGAAAACCGATGTATTATGCTAATTGGTTCGGAGTTACAGAAACGTATGATATTGATTGGAACATTATTGTACAGCTGTATTTGTTAAAGGTACTGTTAACCACGAGTGACGAAAAAAAAATATAAAATACCGTATTTTTTCACAAATATTAGTTTATACTGATTAAAATTTCACGACTGGTATATTACATTACTTGAAAAAAGTTGTTAAGTTTTCAGATATTCAGTATATTCGGTAATAAATTTTACTGGGTATGTCTACCTATTTTCGCGAAGAATTTTAAATTTCACATCGCGAAATTTTATTACCGAATAAACTGAAAACTTTTTTCCAGTAATGTAATATACCAGTCGTGATACTTTAATCAATATAAACTAATAATTGTAAAAAATACGGTACTTGAGAACTTTTCTTTTCTTCGTCGTGGTGGTTGACAGTCCATTTAAAATAAATAATTAACTGATTATGTGTAAGGTACAAATCGATAAAGCACTCCAGGAAAAAGATTATTTATGTTAACACTTATCCATTTTTTTTTATTATCTTGTTGAATAAATCATGTTTGAAATTTCTATATTGTGTAGTTTGTTTTATATTATGTTCGTTATAAAACAATGCCTCTGAAAATAAAGTAAAATATATAACAATGCGTTTTTAACATGCAATTTTTTTATCCATCCTGATATTACAATTCAATAAACAAAACATATGATTGAAGTAGGAATATAAAATATTACCAAATATCAACTACTTCTTTGACGACGATGCTGATGCGACTACTGCTTATGATCACAGGTGGTTAGCGTGTGGCTATGATATTGATTAGTGAAAACATCATTTAAAATGATAAATGCTCATATTATAACGAAAAATTAACTTTTCTGATTTTTTTATATAAATACTGCCTGATCAGTGTCAACTGGGGCATGCGAGTTGTGTTTCGTATTATTTCTTTAAAATTGACCCAGCATTTGTAAAAATATTGCAACACATATCAGGGGCGTTCCTGGGCATACGGCAGTACGCCCGTGCGTATAATTCAGTTTCAAACTTAAAAAAATGAAAACTATTAAAATTCGAAAAATGCAATAAAAAGTGAGGGCTAAGGTGGTTAGGGGTAAAATTATGTAAACCAGCAAACAAGATCTACCCGTTCTAGATTTTGAAATGTATACCTGAAATCTATCTTTTCTTTGATTTTTCATATTTCTAAAAGTTCAATCATGATGGAATTATGGGGAATGCCCACATTAATTGTCATTCAAATTATCGTGGGCATCTTTATTCGAAGTTGTTCTCCACAATTTAGTTTATATATTAAAAATCAATGACCTTTCACAGTACTTTCCGCTGTAGCGCAATCGGTTAGCATAATAGCCCATTATTGACCTGAAGGGCAGCGGTTCGGTCCCCACTAGAACCTTTCAGTTCCTAGATTTTTTCTTTTAAATATCATTGGAAAAATATAATTATCTTAACTTTATACTTTTGTATGGTCGAAAGTTTATTTGCTGTTGACAATGTTTAATGAAATATTTATTTTGTTGGTCTTTTTTCAAGCAAGAAATTGATGAATACAATTGCCGAAACGTGGCTGAAAGATAACACCAAAACGCAACATCTGCAATGAAATATCCCAAATTTTCTTGGAGCAGACCCCACAAACCCCGCAGCAAGAGGGGCAGACCCCCTCCCGCACCTACCCCCCACTCGCAGCTTCGCTGCTCGGTCGTGCGTATAGCTGAAATAACCATAGGGACGCCCCTGCATATACATTTCCAGAAAGGGAATTCATTTCTGCGTTGAATAAGACCGAGATCGTGAAAATCGCTGCACAATTGATGAAGATATGGCTGTTCAAAGCGATGCACCTCGTTTTGTTTTGTATATATTTGATAGTGAAATATTTTTTTCCACAAAAGTTAATTTTTCGTTATAATATGATTATTTATCATTCAAAATGATGTTTTCACTAATTAATATCATAGCCACACGCTAGCCACCTGTGCTTATGATAATTGTTTTATAATAACTATTATTATTACTTCTATTTTAAAAATTATTATTATTTATTATTATTATGCCACTCCCTTCGAAGAAGAGGGGGTATATTGCTTTGCTGGATGTCAGTTGGTCTGTCTGTCGGTCTGTCAGTAGACCAGTACGTTTCCAATCAATAACTCTTCAACGAATTGACCGATTGGCTTGATATTTCACATGTGCATTGGTCTTGGGCAGTAAATGACCCTATTGAAATTAAGATCACTAGGTCAAAAGTCAAGGTCACTGTCACAATAAGTGTGAAAATCGTTTCCGATTAATAACTAAATAAAGGGTCGGTCGCCGCTACTGTAGAGATAAAAAGGTCAGCCGCCGGTACTGTAGAGATAAAGGATCAGCTGCCGCTACTGTAGAGATAAAGGGTCAGCCGCCGCTACTGTAGAGATAAAGGGTCAGCCGCCGCTACTGTAGAGATAAAGGGTCAGCCGCCGCTACTGTAAAAATTAAAGGTCAGCAGCCGCTACCGTATATATAAAGGGTCAGCCGCCGTTACTGTAAAAATGAAAGGTCGGCCGCCGCTACTGTAGAGATGAAGGTTAAGCCGCCGCTACTGTAGAGATAAAGGGTCAGCCACCGCTACTGTACAGTTAAGTTCGGTAATCTTGCGCACTTCGCATTTGCGAATCTCGCAGACGACAAATGGTTTTCTTTAGTGATGCAAGATGGAATTTCACATTTTTAATAATTCACGGATTTAAAAGGTACGTATTCACTGCAAAACAAAATTCGATCATTACATTTAAACGACGGTTGCGTCATCCCTATACATCGTAAACACTGGCCCACTTACGAAAAATTCGAAATAAATCACACATTCCCTGCAGTCTTTAGCGTTTTCATACTTTAAAATAAGAATTCATGAATCCAACGTGTAATTTAGCATTCCATTGCAGAATATCCGATAAGTTATGGTATTTTTGGCCATGAAAATATATCGCATCAGAACGACATAGTCCATTATTTCCCGTAGTCATTATTTCCCGCCATTCTGTCAAACCAATTTGGTATGATCTCCGCATGCGCAATGGCCTAGTTTTGATATTTTCTGTAAACTATGGAAGCATGATCGTGATACAATCAAACCCGTTATGCATAAACTTTTTTTTTCACGCATACCGGTACTTTTTTTTATTAATTGTACACTATTACTAGTGACTATATTATTTGTTGATTTGTAGTGAACAAAAACTGCACTAGAAATCCACATTTAATTTCAATGGTTTTACAAACTGATTTTAAAAATATTTTTCTGGAATGTTTTTTGTCAATAATTGGACACCATATGTCTACAATTTTGCCTAAACGAGCCATTGTGTCACACCGGTCTTACTGACAATAACGTAGTGACGTCACCATTTATGTATAGAATGTAAACGAGCTTCATTACAGAAAGTGCGCAAGATTACCGGACACTGTGATAATTTGAAAATGAGGTGAGTCATGTTTGTTTTGAAATCATATCGGACAGTTCTTCACTGAATTAATCAGATATTTTTGCGTTAATAAGCACATCAATTTATTATTTCCATAATAAATTTAGATATTATGTTGTCAATTTATAAAAGAACATGTTTTTAAACCAATTGACCCTTAACTGCGCAAGATTACCGGACAGCATCGTATATATAAAGGTTCAGCCACCGCTACTGTAAAAATAAAGGGTCAACTGCCGCTTCTGTATATATAAAGGGTCAGTCGCCGTTACTGTAAGAATAAAAGGTCAGCCGCCGCTACTGTAGAGATAAAGGGTCAGCCGCCGCTAATTAAGCGATAATGGTTCAGCCACCGCTACTGTAGAGATGCAGGGTCGACCACCGCTACTGTAGAGATATTGGGTCAGCCGCCGCTACTGTAAAAATAAAACGTCAGCCGCCGCTACTGTAGAGATAAAGGGTCAGACGGCTTTGATTTATTATACACTTACTCTCTATTCCTTTCTCTTAGAAAAAAAGGCAATCGCGGCTCATCAGTTTCAATCTGCTAGGTAGGTTAACGGCCGTGTAAAAACGTACCCGGATCGAGGCTTGAATTTTCGAATTCCGCTCCGTTGAACGCCAAGACCAAAGAGGCGTATTGTTATTAGGTAATATTGTTTAACTATAAATAAAGAAAATCGATTGTTTTTTATTAAAGTGTATTTATTAAATACGTTCAATGAATGTGAGTAAGAAGGGCCTTTTAACACATTTTCCGTTTTTAATACCATCTAATGTATACAGGGAAAAATTACAATACTTGGTCAGACAAACATTATATAGATTAGATATCGAGAAAATTACATTTTTAAACACGCCTTTTACAATTTGTAATATATAACATGGGTATTATATCTTGTAACACGATTAACTTGCACTAATCACATTTTGACCACGTTCATTTGTGTACATACGTGTTAGTATATCAACTTTCTTTAAACAATGCAATCGACACTTAAACAATGCAATCGACACTTAAACAATGAAAGTTTGCTAACAATAGCCCTAAACTAGGATCAATAAAATTTCCGAAGAGCAGACACAAATGTGTATTGGATTAAAACTGAAAATGCAAATAACGTCATAATTAATTTAGGCATTTATATTTACATTTCAACTGCATTTCTAGTTTTGAAATAAACAAAATACAAATGAAATAGAATAAGCTGTAACAAATTCTTATTTAGTCGATGACTTATAACAACAAAACGTATTTACTGAGTAGAAAATACGTCTTCATGCCAGAAAAGTGCTACGTTTTTTTGCAAGCATAGTGCTATGTCTACTTGCAACCTACGCATGTGGCGTTTTCGACAGAAACCCAATCCGAGAGAAAGCTCCTCCCTCGAAATCCTCTATCGCCGCTGACGACCAAAAAATACTGAGACCGGACTGGAATTTATCTGAAAGCGACCAGAATATACTGAGGACGACAGCAGGACAGCCGGACAAGATGGAATTCACCGTTCCAGGCAAGGGACAATATGAGCGGTCAGTTATCTGGCCGGACCGGAACTTATCTGAAAGCGACCGCATTGTGAATCAGCTTAATTTCAAGCCGCGGTGGGTGAGTCTTCGAGAAGAGAACGCTGATGACGTCATTCCGAAGAAAATTCTCCTGTACCACGGCTTCGGCAGCTGGGACGTCAAGAAAGGTGGTCACACGTTCCGTGAGCAAAAGTGCCTCGTGGACACGTGCGAACTGACGTCAGACCCCAAGACGCAGAACTCCGCCGATGCCGTCCTGTTTCGAGACGTTCCCGCACAAAGCTGGCAGGGGCGTCCTATAAAACAGGTATATATATTTTATGTGTTTTATATAATACTTTTTATAATAATAACATTATTTGTTTTATTCACGTTATCTACTGATATTCATTGTACAGAAATACGCGTTTCCGTGTTTCGTAGAGTTCGTAGAATGCCTTGTGCTTTGATCTAAACTCATTTAAAGGATAACTATTGTATACGCAGTGACGTAACAGTGGATTACTTAGGAATGTGGTCTTTAGTCTCTACTTTAATTTATTTATTTATAATGCTATTGGTGTAAAACATATAGTAGACAAGAGCTTTGTTCATACAAAACAGCCGTCCCCTATGGGGATAACGTTGTTGGAGCAAGGTAGCATACCTTTTAACTTGTCGCAAGATCATGATTTTAGTCTCCACTCATTGCTGTGACCATAGAAACCACTTAAAAAAATAAAGTCACGAACATATTGCCCATATTGTTGTATATCAACGATCCGTATTTCATCAACCTACCTACAAACTTTTTCAGTTTTCGTATGATCCAGAATTTAGTTGTGACTTATTTCTGTAACCATCGCAACAACAACTTTTGTCGAACAAGAACAGAAAAAATAACGTGCATATTCACCATACGGCCCATACCTAGTTTCATTAAAAAAAAAATTGAGAAGTACAATACGTTAACGCAGGATCCAGACTTTTCAGAAAGTTTTCTCATACTTTTGTAACCATAACAACCGTAATTTTCGTTGGACGAAAAATCTTAAATAACATGCTTATTTCCCATACGGCACTATATCCACAAAACGAGTTTCATCGACCTTGCTTCAACACTTTTTCAGTCATGGACAGTTATCACTAAGTTCTGTTTTCGAAGGATCAGGATTTGGTCAGACACGCAAACAGACGGACGGACGAACCAGGGGTAAACCTAAAGTCTCTTACGGTTTCACTGGTAAGGGACTTACAATAGAATTAATAAAAAGAGGGCCTGAAAGGCCCAAAGTTGCTCACATGAGATACAAAGGAACTGGCCTGTTCTGTGCAGCCTAAGATATCATGAGAACAAATGTTCTGACCAAGTTTCATCAAGATTGAACAATACATGTGACATCTCAAGTGTTAACAAGGTTTTACTATAGCCATATAAGGATAAATGCCCCGCCCCCTGGCGGTCATGTTTTTCAACAGACCGGAACCATTTTTGGCCCTATCCAAGATATCATTAAAACAAAAATTCTGACCACGTTTCATAAAGATTGGACGATAAATGTGTTTAATAGAGTGTTAACAAAGTTTTACTATAGCCATACAAAGAAAAATGCCCCGCACCTTGTGCTAATGTTTTTCAACAAATCAGAACCATTTTCGAGCTCGTCCAAGATATCATTGGGAAAAATCTTCCCAAGTTTCATGAAGATCGGACAATAAATGTGGCATATAGAATGTTAACAAGGTTTTACTATAGCCATTAACAAAAATGCCACGTCCCCTGGCAGCCTTTTTTTCAACAGACCTAACCAATTTTCGAACTCATCCACTATATCATAAGAACGAATGTTCTGACTAAGTTTCATGACAATTGGAATATAAATGTGACATTTAGAGAGTTAACAAGGTTTTACTATAGCCATATATGGAAAATTGCACTGCCCCTGGCGACCATGTTTTTCAACCAACCGGAACCATTTTGGAAATCGACCAAGACATCATTTAGACAAATCTTCTGACCAAGTTTCGTGAAGATCTGGCCATACATGTGGCCTCTAGAGTGTTAACAAGGCAAATGTTGACGACGCACATCGGACGACAAGCAAAATGCTATCACAAAAACTCACCATTGAGCACGTTGTGCTTAGGTGAGCTAAAAATACACACACAAAATAACACAGTTGCCGTTGTCACAGAGAAACTGCCGTCAGTACAGCTTTTGAAGAAAATGTTAAGATACTATCAATTAATGACATTGAATCGATACATTGACAAGCACTTCGTAACAAATAAAAGTATTTGATAATCTAGAACATTTTACAGTCCGGAAAAGGAGGTTTAATTTCTTAACATAACCTCAGACCTTGATCTCTTGTTTTGAACTTAGACGTAGACGTCTGGTTATTGTGCGCGACATCTCGTCTAGGCACGATGGTCGTTATTCTTATACAAGAGGGCCTTAAAGGCCCAAAGTCGCTCACCTGAGATAACAAGATATTATTGGGACAAATCTTCTGACCAAGTTTCATGAAGATTGGCAAATAAATTTGGCCTCTAGAGTGTTAACAAGGTTTTACTATAGCCATATAAGGAAAAATGCCCGCCCCCTGGCAGCCATGTTTTTCAACCAACCGGCATCATTTTTGAACTCGTCCAAGATATTATCGGGATGAATCTTCTGACCAATGAATTTTCTTCGACTCAAATAACGAATAAAAGGCTCACGTGTTAACATCATAAGTGAGTGAACAATCATATTAACTTGGATCAAAATGTAAAAGAGAAAACGATTAAGTTCAAGTTCTTACAAAGTCTCATTTTTCCAGATCTGGATTCTGTTTATGCTAGAATCGCCCTACCACACAGCATCGCTTCAGAACTTTAACAACACCTTCAATTGGACTGCCACCTACCGACACGATTCGGACGTTACGAGAAATTTGTACTATTCAACGATAATATCCGAACACTTCCGCAAAACCGAAGTTACGCGGCGGGGAAAACAAGAAAGTCGCTTGGTTCGTTTCTCGATGCATGGCGAGAAATAGTCGCCTGGACTATGCCATGAAATTGTCGAAATTCATCGACGTGGACATTTACGGCGCTTGTGGGAAACTGGAATGCCCCCGAGGCGAGAGACGGTGTTTCGATATGCTAAACAAGGATTATAAGTTTTACCTGGCTTTCGAGAACTCGAACTGCGTTGATTACATCACTGAGAAATTTTTCGTCACTGGTTTGCAGTAAGCGCTCGCATTAAGTCTAGTTCAGTAGACATTTAGTATATTTTTTTCTTGAATGCTTTGAGCTTTTATGAGTACAGCTCAAAGCGTATCGGAGTGTTTTATAGCTCGGGGCTGGTTTATTTCGACTAGCGAATACAATTTAGATATGTTTAAACTTTAAAGCATGCGTCGATTACACACGTTTATTGTTTCTTATAACAAGTAATTCAAAGTTATCAAGTTAGACCAGATTAAAAGATTCCCTTTATAAATACTAATACAAATTGCATTTTTTAAATAAGTTACCGGTATTCTTAAAAATGAATACTGAAATAGTTGAAAATAATGAATAATGAATTTTGCATATCGTTTGAAGCCAAGTCCAATATATTGTGGACAAAAAGTAATTAGTTAAAGTCTAAATATTGATATTGCTTATTATAATACTTTATCTCAATTATTTATTCCTTCATTTTTCTAAAAATAGAAATGACATCATTCCAATCGTCATGGGTGCTTCCCCCAACGACTACGCACATGCGGCTCCGCATCATTCCTTCATCCACGTGGATGACTTCGAGTCCCCCGAGAAGCTCGCGGAATACCTTCACACGCTGGACACGAACGATTACCTTTATAACAAATACTTCGAGTGGAAGGGTACCGGGCGGTTCATAAACACGTTCTTCTGGTGCCGTGTCTGCGCATTGCTACACGACCAGTCACGTGCTCGCCACGTGTACGATGACCTTGACACGTGGTGGCGTGGCCCAAACGTGTGCATCGGACGACAACGGTGGAAAGACGTGAAAAAAAACAAACATCTTTTAAGTGCGACGGGGTTTGAACTGGTTTCAAATTTATTAACCTAGTGAGATTGACAACAAAATATTTTAAAAGTTGTAGTCAAATGTCAAGACCGAGCATCCGGATTTGTTGTATTGGCCATATGTATTTTGACTCAAAACCATGAGTTATCGAATACCGGCCTGGTAACATAAAAAAACAAATTATTAAGAAATTAATTGGTTGGCATCAATCCGTCGCCGTTGTTTAGTTAACTGCCTAGTTTATAAACTATAGTGACATAGCGGGCTAAGGCCTTAAACCAGGAAACATTAGCCGCGCTTTTATAAAAATGGGCTTAATGCATGTGCGTAGTGTCGTCCTAGATTAGCCTGTGCAGTCCACACACGCTCAGGGACGGTTGGTATATTTCGCATAAAGAAAGTCTCATCTTAGCGAAGATCCAGTTGAAGAGGAAAGTGAAGTCCCTGATTGACTTGTGAAGTCCGCACAGGCTAATCAGGGACCAAACTTTTCGCCTAAATTACAAACAAGAGGGCCTGAAAGGCCCAAAGTCGCTCACCTGAGATAACAAGTTATTATTGGGACAAATCTTCTGACCAAGTTTCATGAAGATCGGAAAATAAATGTGGCCTCTAGAGTGTAAACAAGGTTTTACTATAGCCATATAAGGAAAAATGCCCCGCTCCTTGGAAGCCATGTTTTTCAGGCAAACATATTTATTTTCTTACTCAACCAAGATATCATTGAAACCTATCTTCTGAAAAATTTCATGAAGATTGGACAATAAATGTGGCCTCTAGAGTGTTCACAAGATTTTACTAAAGCCATATATAGCCATTTAAGGAAAAATACCCCACCCCTAGTGGCCATGTTTTTAAAGCAACCAAAACCATTTTCGAACTCATCCAAGATATCATTGGGACAAATCTTCTGACCAAGTTTTTTATGATTAGCGGAAAATAAATGTGACCTCTAGAGTGTTAGCAAAGTTTTATTACAGCCATATAAGGAAAAATACCCCGTTTCCAAGGTGGCCATGTTTTTCAATCAACCGGCATCATTTTTGAACTCGTCGAAGATATATTTGGGATGAATCTTCTGACTGAGTTTCATGAAGATCGGATTATAAATATTGCCTCTAGAGTTTTAACAAGATTTTACTATAGCCATATAAGGAAAAATGCCCCGCCCCTTGGCAGCCATGTTTTTCAAGCAAAGGTTACCATTTTCAAACTCATCCAAGATATTATTTGGACAAATCTTCTGACCAAGTTTCATGAAGATCGGAAAATAAATGTGGCCTCTAGAGTGTTAACAAGGTTTCACTATAGCTTTATAAGGAAAAATGCCCCGCCCCCTGGCGGCCATGTTTTTCAACCAACTGACATCATTTTCGAGCTTGTCCAAGATATTATTGGGATGAATCTTCTGACCAATTTTCATGAAGAATGGACAATAAATGTGGCCTCTAGAGTGTTAACAAGATTTTACTATAGCCATATAAGGAAAAATGCCCCGCCCCTTGGCAGCCATGTTTTTCACGCAAAGGTTACCATTTCTGAACTCATCTAAGATATCATCGGGACAAATCTTCTGAGAAAGTTTCATGAAGATCTGAAATTAAATGTGGTCTCTAAGCAAACGTAACCATTTTCGAACTCATCCAAGATATCATTGAGACCAATCTTCTGACCAAATTTCATGAAGATTGGACAATAAATGTGGCCTCTTGAGAGTTAACAAGGCAAATGTTGGCGGGGCACAATGCACAACAGACAAAAAGCGATCACAAAAGCTCACCATGAGCACATTGTGCTCAGGTGAGCTAAAAACAAGTCAATATGGAAAGTGTGATCCCTGTTTAACAAGTGCAGACTGCACATGCTATTCTGGAAATGAAGCACATACTGTTGATACATTAAGCCCCGTATTCCCAGAGCAAGGCTCATATAGCAATAAGAAAACAAGGCTTGTATGCGCTCACATTACGTAGTCCGTGCGTTGCAGTTAAGAATCAAACGAGCATGTTGGCAAATCGTGGGATAGGTGTTTAAAATAGACAACCAGGCTGAGATAATATTTATACATGTATTTCTTTTTACATGAATACATAATGATTTTACATCTAACAATATTGCACGTGTTTGCAAAATAAGAATGAACAATTGGGCTGAAATTGTGCATGGTTTTTTATATTTGACTTATCTTGTAATGCTGATAAATTATATCAATTATAAATCTTATTATATATAGTTTTTTTATCTTGCTCATATCACATTTAAACATTAATAAAGTGGTCAGTGTACAATTTGCTTTAATTGTGATTGTACAGTGAAAACATTCAATGTTGCTATACATATATCAGTCCAATAATACAAAAAACACTTAATATTGCATTTATTTGAAAGCCACTTTGTCATTCAGTTTTAATAAATTATTTCAAAAATATATTTACAGTAAAACTGCAATAACTCGAGGTCGCACGGGACTGACCACAATGCTCAAGTTATCGCAGGTTTCGAGTAAGCCATGGTATTGTTTTCACTGTTTTGGTTGGTAATGCTTAACTTCTGACCGCAAACGCTTCCTTTACAATGTACGTACATGGGCATGAAAAAAAACACGCAATTCAACATGATCACCACATGGATTCCGATGTATTATCTGCTACGCTCTCTTTTATACCATACATTTTATCATAATTATCGATTGCTGGTATTTATTGAATAATCATTAAAACTGTGTAGCTTTTATCTGCATCTCAAAGGATGACAATTTGCAGTGTTTCTCAAACTGCGACTAACTTCACACCTAATCAAGCGTCTTTTGTCTGCTTGATTGCGCTGTTTTCACAACTCAAATATTTTAAGCATCAATCAGACGAGGACGTGTCTTCGAATAATTGCTTGTTAATTAGGTGTGAAATGCCTTTCAGGGACCAGCACACATCCTCGAGTTATCGAAAATCGCATGTTTGAGTTATTGCGGGTATTTTTATTTAGAAATTAAAGGAAAATGTTAGGGACTGCCTTTAAAGCTCAAGTTATTGCCAGTTTTTGAGAAATCGCCAGCTCAAGTTATTGCAATTCTACTGTATTAACAATTATGACATCCGATAAACTTGTCAATGACTATATCATAAGATGTACTTGAATAATGACAATTCAAAAGCTAAAATGTAAATGACAAAGTTTAAAAAAGTTTAAAAACATATATTGTTTTCATAACAAAATGAATGCAAAGAAATCAATAACAAATAACCAATAAATATATAAACCTTTTCATAAAATATATTTCTCTTGATGATATCACAAATTAAAGCCTATTCTCATCTACACTTTCTTGGTGTATACTTCAAATACGGGATGGGCGAGGGATTTCTCAAATTATCACAGAAATTTATAAAGTTAAAAACATCACACATAATAAGCTTTGTTTTGGGATAACTGGGCTTAATAATGTGCGTAAAGTGTCATCATTGATCAGCCTGTGCAGTGAGCACACGGTAATCAGAAACAACAATTTCCGCCTTTATGAATTTTTTTGTTTAAAGGATATCTCTTTTACACCAAAATCCAGTTTAGACAGAAAGTGTTGTCCCAGATCAGCTTTTGCAATACACACAAACATTAAGCTCTGTTTTCCCAGAGCGAGGTTACAACAGTCATGCAATGTGTCTATCAGTGACCCAGGTTACAACAGTCATGCCATGTGTCCACCAGTGACCCAGCGAGGTTACAACAGTCATGCCATGTTTCCACCAGTGACCCATGCCCTGAGCAAGGGCCTCTTCCAACGGCTAGTCCCGGCTAGTCGTCCTTCAGCCATGTGGAAAACAAAAGCGTCTCAAAGACTGTACCAGATATGATCCCTGAAAAGGGTTGAAACTTTCCATAAATTCTTCAGTTTAGGGCCCATATTCCTAAAGGAAAACTTGCAGAAATTCCCTTAATACATTATATTTCTTAGGTCTCTGGCTATTTCATGTTTTAATGTCTTTTTACATTTAAATGCCTAAAACAATTGACAGTTGGCAAAATGGTAAATATTTTTTCACTTTCGCAAGTAGAAAACATGGGCTTTCTTAGTTCAACTTTGATGTGAAATTATCACTCAAGTTCAACAAAAATTAAGCAATCTTTTAGGAGCTCTGGAAATAACAACCAAGACCATCAATCATGACTTGCTGAACACTCAGGGGTCTGACTCCACTAACACTCAGGGGTCTGACTCCACTAACACTCAGGGGTCTGACTCCACTAACACTCAGGGGTCTGACTCCACTAACACTCAGGGGTCTGACTCCACTAACACTCAGGAGTCTGACTCCACTTTATAAATTTTATTTATATTACTGACAGTTAAATTATTGTTACGATGAAAAAACATAGTATTTAAATTATTCAAGCCTAGCATTCTTATCATAATCCGATTTTAGCAATAAAAAGGACAAACATAGCAATACAAGTAAACCAAACATAAAACTCATGATTTTCTTCTACTAGTATAAATTTAAAAGAGTCCATACCGACAGTTATAAATATGGCAGCGATGTTGATGCAGAGTTCTCGGTCCTGATCTGGGTACTTGGGGTCATTGAGCAGCCAGTAGAAGATGTTCACATAGGATGCTCCGCCCAGGAGCCCAACGTAGATCATCAGGGCGGGCAGGCTCCACACAGGTAAGAACTTGTACTGAAATGTGGCACCCAAAGTCATGCATGTGTGCAGTGTCCTCCGAGATTAGCCTGTGCAGACCACACAGGCTTATCTAGGATAACATATTCCGCTAGAACTAAATTTGTTGTTTATAATAATTTCTTTCCTGTCTAATCGTGTCTATGTGAAAAATGCTGACTGCACAGGCTAATCTGGGATGGAAGGTTAAGCCAATGCATCAAGCCCAGTGTTCCCAGAATAAGGCTCAAACCCTCTCCTCAGATACCCAACACTGATACCCTCTCCTCAGATACCCAACACTGATGCCCTCTCCTCAGATACCCAACACTGATACCCTTTCCTCTCAAACCCTCCCTTCAGACATCAATAAGGCTCAAACCCTCCCTTCAGACACCCAATAAGGCTCAAACCCTCTCCTCAGACACCCAATAAGGCTCAAACCCTCTCCTCAGACACCCAATAAGGCTAAAACCCTCCCTTCAGACACCCAATAAAGCTCAAACCCTCTCCTCAGACACCCAAAATGGCTCAAACCCTCTCCTCAGATACCCAATAAGGCTCAAACCCTCTCCTCAGATACCCAATAAGGCTCAAACCCTCTCCTCAGATACCCAATAAGGCTCAAACCCTCTCCTCAGATACCCAACATTGGTCCCTTTCCTCAGATACCCAACACTGATACCCTCTCCTCAGATACCCAACACTGCATACCCTCTCCTCAGATACCCAACATGATCCCTCTCCTCAGATACCCAACACTGGTCCCTCTCCTCAGATACCCAACACTGATCCCTCTCCTCAGATACCCAACACTGATACCCTCTCCTCAGATACCCACCACTGATACCCTCTCCTCAGATAACCAACACTGATCCCTCGCCTCAGATACCCAACACTGATACCCTCTCCTCAGATACCCAACACTGATACCCTCTCCTCATATACCCAACACTGATCCCTCTCCTCAGATACCCAACACTGATACCCTCTCCTCAGATACCCAACACTGATCCCTCTCCTCAGATACCCAACACTGATACCCTCTCCTCAGATACCCAACACTGATACCCTCTCCTCAGATACCCAACACTGATCCCTCTCCTCAGATACCCAACACTGATACCCTTTCCTCAGATACCCAACACTGCATACCCTCTCCTCAGATACCCAACACTGATCCCTCTCCTCAGATACCCAACACAGATACCCTCTCCTCAGATACCCAACACTGATCCCTCTCCTCAGATACCCAACACTGATACCTTTCCTCAGATACCCAACACTGATCCCTCTCCTCAGATACCCAATAAGGCTCAAACCCTCTCCTCAGATACCCAACACTGATCCCTCTTCTCAGATACCCAACACTGATACCCTCTCCTCAGATACCCAACTCTGATACCCTCTCCTCAGATACCCAACACTGATACCCTCTCCTCAGATACCCAACACCGATACCTCTCCTCAGATACCCAACACTGATCCCTCTCCTCAGATACCCAACACTGATCCCTCTCCTCAGATACCCAATAAGGCTCAAACCCTCTCCTCAGACACCCAATAAGGCTCAAACCCTCTCCTCAGATACCCAATAAGGCTCAAACCCTCTCCTCAGACACCCAATAAGGCTCAAACCCTCTCCTCAATAAGGCTCAAACCCTCTCCTCAGATACCCAATAAGGCTCAAACCCTCTCCTCAGACACCCAATAAGGCTCAAACCCTCTCCTCAGATACCCAATAAGACTCTAACCCTCTCCTCAGATACCCAATAAGACTCAAACCCTCTCCTCAGATACCCAATAAGGCTCAAACCCTCTCCTCAGATACCCAATAAGGCTCAAACCCTTTCCTCAGATACCCAATAAGGCTCAAACCCTTTCCTCAGATACCCAATAAGGCTCAAACCCTCACTTCAGACATCAATAAGGCTCAAACCCTCCCTTCAGACACCCAATAAGGCTCAAACCCTCCCTTCAGACACCCAATAAGGCTCAAACCCACTCCTCAGACACCCAATAAGGCTCAAACCCTCTCCTTAGACACCCAATAAGGCTCAAACCCTCCCTTCAGACACCCAATAAGGCTCAAAGCCTCGCCTCAGACACCCAATAAGGCTCAAACCCTCTCCTCAGATACCCAATAAGGCTCAAACCCTCTCCTCAGATACCCAATAAGGCTCAACCCCTTTCCTCAGATACCCAATAAGGCTCAAACCCTCTCCTCAGACACCTAATAAGGCTCAAACACTCTCCTCAGACACCCAATTAGGCTCAAACCCTCTCCTCAGACACCCAATAAGGCTCAAACCCTCTCCTCAGACACCCAATAAGGCTCAAACCCTCTCCTCAGACACCCAATAAGGCTCAAACCCTCTCCTCAGACACCCAATAAGGCTCAAACCCTCTCCTCAGACACCCAATAAGGCTCAAATCCTCTCCTCAGACACCCAATAAGGCTCAAACCCTCCCTTCAGACACCAATAAGGCTCAAACCCTCCCTTCAGACACCCAATAAGGCTCAAACCCTCCCTTCAGACACCCAATAAGGCTCAAACCCTCTCCTCAGACACCCAATAATGCTCAAACCCTCTCCTCAGACACCCAATAAGGCTCAAACCCTCCCTTCAGACACCCAATAAAGCTCAAACCCTCTCCTCAGACACCCAATAAGGCTCAAACCCTCTCCTCAGATACCCAATAAGGCTCAAACCCTCTCCTCAGATACCCAATAAGGCTCAAACCCTCCCTTCAGACACCCAATAAGGCTCAAACCCTCTCCTCAGATACCCAATAAGGCTCAAACCCTCTCCTCATATACCCAATAAGGCTCAAACCCTCTCCTCAGATACCCAATAAGGCTCAAACCCTCTCCTCAGATACCCAATAAGGCTCAAACCCTCTCCTCAGACACCCAATAAGGCTCAAACCCTCTCCTCAGATACCCAATAAGGCTCAAACCCTCTCCTCAGACACCCAATAAGGCTCAAACCCTCTCCTCAGACACCCAATAAGGCTCAAACCCTCTCCTCAGATACCCAATAAGGCTCAAACCCTCTCCTCAGATACCCAATAAGGCTCAAACCCTCCCTTCAGACACCCAATAAGGCTCAAACCCTCTCCTCAGATACCCAATAAGGCTCAAACCCTTTCCTCAGATACCCAATAAGACTCAAACCCTCTCCTCAGATACCTAACACTGATTCTGCTCGGACATTGGAAGTGAAAGGGTCTTAAAATGCAGCTTTCGATGAAATGGATATGCAATAAATTAAAAATAACATGTGTAATCAAATTTGATTAACAGTTGTCTACTGGTACCATATCAGCTAAAAAGAAAGATTTACAGATCAGATTGAACTTGTATCATAGATCATCAATTTTCTATTGAAAAAAGATCTCATAATCAAATGGATTTAATTACAGTAATAACATAATTTTTGTATAATACATTTGTGACGAATTTTAAAATCTAATGAACGTCTCAAGATATTGAAACTTATATGATTAATGTCTAACACTAATATAACATGTACTACATGACAAAAGATTTTTTTTTCAAATATCTCAAAGTTGCAATTTAATTATACCCATAAACTGAGATTCCGTTCATGCAGTTTTAGTGAGTGAGCTTTTGGACAAGGCGATTTTGTCTTAGAGAGCTTTTGTATGGGCGTGCCTTAGTGCAGGACGGCCTTTCTTTCGGGGGGGCTTATGTATTGGGGAGCTTTTAATTCATATAAGTATATTTGTCATGGTGGACTTAAATTTTGAAAGACATTTGTCTTAGTGGACTTTTGTTTTAAAGGACATTTTTCTTGGTGGGCTTTTATTTTAAAGGACCTTTGTCTTGGTGGACTTTTGTTTAAAAGTATATTTGTTTTGGTGGACTTTTGTTTCAAAGGACATTTGTCTTGGTGGACTTTTGATTTGAAGAACCTTTGTCTTGGTGGACTTAGTGTGGTAGAGGCATAGTCTGTGAGTGTTTTGTCCATTTCCCAGGTAAACATAATATACATTTTTATAACGTACATGTACATCAATGACCCACAGCACCATGTTGAAGAACTGTAGAACTGAGAGAATATCCACCCTCTTGATTTGAACAAGTTGAACGGAGGATCTTGATACAAACACGCCCGCCTGGAATACAAATAAGAATACAGATAAACATATAAAATGTGGGAAAATGGGGCTTAATGCATGTGCATACAAGTGTCACCCCAGATTTGCCTATGCAGTCTGTACAGCCTAACCAGGGACTACACTTTCTGCTTTAATGGAAATTCTCTATTAACACAAGTCTATTCTAACAAAAATCCAGTATAGTCATAAAGTGCTGATTGTATCTAGCCTGTGCAAACTAGCACAGGCTAATCTGGGATGACACTAGGAACACGCATTAAGCCCCATTTTCCCAGTGCGCTGCTCATACCAAAGTCTTGCTAGCTTAGCAGGTAGAGCACTGGACTGTCAATCTAAGGCTTGAGAGTTCATATCCAGGTCTAGCTGCAAAACATGTTTGGGGATGAAGCTGAGACTGGGTCTCGGAAACTGGGGCTTAATGCAAGATGGTAAAGTTTTGTGCCAGCTTAAACTGTGTAGATTCAACAGGTTAGTCAGGGAGGACACCTTCATATACTATTATTTTTGTTGAGAAGAGCCTCCAAACAAAAACTACCATTTAAGCAAAGTATCCTCCCTTATTAGCTTGTGCAGTGTGCACAACACTTCACACACATGGATTAAGCCCAGTTTCCCAGAATGTGAATGAAATAGCTGCTTGAGTACAAATGGTTGCCTTTAATTAAGTATTGAATGTGAAGGCAGTGCTTATAAATTGCTAACATTCGCTGACCTGGGCCAGGATATGTCCCTTTAGACATACTGATAAGTGTGATATGGCTGCAATATACTGTAGAACTTGGCAATAAATCCACACAAACTATTCACATAAAATGAAAGCCTGATATTGGCTATTTCACTATCAAATAGCAAGAAAAAGTTGAAACATAAAAGTATGGCTATAACAAGATGATCTCACATGAATAATACATGTTTCATTGCTGCGGTGGCTTTTCACTCAGCTAAATGGATTCATGCATGAAAGATGTTTTCTCAGGAAAGAACAACAGAAAGTGTTAAATAAATATGAAGAAAATGAGCCACATTTAAAGAACTCAGCACTAAACAGATTTAAAATGATTACAATACTTGTTCAATTAAAGACATGAGTTGGTTTCAGAGATTATCAATTTGAGTTTCTCAAGTGATTAGAAAATATATTTTCACAAGTAGTACAGTCAGGAGTCATAAATTAAAATATTTATTTTCTATGATAATGATTTCCAATAAAATTGTTTTGGTTCACACAAGATAGGTGTATTAAGCCTTAAATACATTCAAGTTACCATTACCGGATCAGTAGCTTAATAAAGTTGTTTTGGTGAAAAGCAATAAATGTTTTGAGACTTCTTTTACACCAGTTTGATTAAATATTACCATTGCTTACTGTTTCAGCGCATAGTATTATTTTTTCGCCTCAGAATTCATGCATTAACGGATCAGTTGTAGCCATAACGGATCACTTGACCAAAACCATTCAGGAGGGCATCTAACACGCTATTTGAACTGTTGAAACATGAACTGTGTTGTTTACAATGACCAAGTAACATTGCCAGTTATAGATTATATTCATTTTTTGTTATTAATTGTTTTCTATGTGTTATCTTGTATCTACACTTTAGGCATGACGTTCTTGTGTGAATTATCTGTTGAAAATAATAAAAAGATCGAACAAATATGGGCATCTTATAATCCATGTAAATTGTTGTAATCATATCTAATAATTGATATTGAACATGAAACATAAATAAAACATTAAGATTGAGATCATTTATTGAAAGAATCAATAAGATTTGCATATTTTTTAATATATTATCAATACACATATTATCACGCTTGATCCGTTATTGCCCAAATTCTTCATTTCATTTAAGGTGTTGCAAAATCTTAAAAACGAATCAAAACTGAAATGGACTTTTGCAGGCAGAAAGACTACTAAATGGCCTTTAAATTAATGCGTAAACTTCTTACTTTCCAACAGATTTATAGCATGTGGCCACATATATTGTTCAACCCCGATTTGGAAACGAGACGGAAGTCAACAAAGTTGTATATACATGTCAGCAAAACATACCAAAATGTTTAACAAATAGTAGCTCCGATTACGACTCAATCAATGCGTTTTAAAGAACAGGCCTTGAAGATGCTGTATGCAAACAAGAGCACTGCATAACAGGTGCCACCCTCGGCTGCGAAAGCTTGTCAGATTTTTTTATTTTTTTTTAGGTCAAAGTGACCTTGACCTTTGACCTAGTGACCCAAAAATGGGATCGGCGTGTAGAAGTCATCAATGTGCATGTACATATGAAGTTTCAAAGTTGTAGGTGGAAGCACTGTGATGTTAGAGGCAAAGTTAGTTTTATATTAAAGGTCACAGTGACCTTGACCTTTGACCTAGTGACCCAAAAATGGATGTGGCGTGTATAACTCATCAAGGTGCATGTACATATGAAGTTTCAAAGTTGTAGGTGGAAGCACTGTGATGTTAGAGGCAAATTTAGTTTTATATTAGGTCACAGTGACCTTGACCTTTGACCTAGTGACCCAAAAATGGGTGTGGCGTGTAGAAGTCATCAAGGTGCATGTACATATGAAGTTTTAAAGTTGTAGGTGGAAGCACTATGATGTTAGAGGCAAAGTTAAAGTTCTATATTTAGGGTCACAGAGACCTTGACCTTTGACCTAGTGACCCAAAAATGGGTGTGGCGTGTAGAACTCATCAAGGTGCATGTACATATGAAATTTCAAAGTTGTATGTGGAAGCACTTTAATTTTAGAGCCAATGTAAAGGTTTTAGCACGACGCCCGGACAGGGGACGGCGGAGGACGAGGAGGCTATGACAATACCTCGGGTTTTCTCCGAAAAACAGCAGAGCTAAAAATAATCTAAAAATGGCAACTATTTATCACGATATGCAGTCTTGAACATCAAAGTGATCCACTATGAGTAATGATCCGGTAATGGTAACTTGACTCTATCAAATCAAATTGATGACAAGATGCTGCATTCAATGAAGGTATATGCCCCTGGTGAAAGACTTCTCAGCATTCATTTATAGGCTCATATGAATAAATTTTAGACCAAAGGCCAAGGTCAAAGTGAAGTAATGTGATGTGTGTCTGGTGAGAGTCATCAGAGATAATATTACAATTGAGGTCACAGTGTCGTTGTGCATTTGGTGCTTGCCTATTGACCGGTAGGTCACAGTGTCGTTGTGCATTTGGTCCTTGCCTATTGACCGGTAGGTCACAGTGTAGTTGTGCATTTGGTGCTTGCCTTTTGACCGGTAGGTCACAAGTTTTAGCCCCAGATAGGGAGCCTTTTTGAGTTCTCATCAATAGACACCAAGTACTGGATCTACCCAGAAAAATGGACATAAAATGTTTCACTAAGCATAAGGGTTTCAATGTTATCACCCTAAAATAAATAGGTTAATAAAATTAACATTCATTATCTAACCATTGTAGCCAGCAGTATTGATGTTATTTTTTTTGCATCACTTTGAAAAACCAACATTTGGTCCTTCTAAATTCTGAAGTCCCAAAGTGGCTCAATGTCAAGGTCAATATGAGGTCATAACATGTGTGTGAGGTGTGTGAGTGTTGAATGTATCAAATACTTCATCCAATCAAGTATCAAACATTTGTTTTTAAGCATTACTTATAAGATATAGAGCGAGTCATTTGGATTAAAAACATACAGACATGTATTAAAATGGACAGGCAAGTTTCTACAAGGCTCCTGAAGATGCTAGAGCCATACAATTTGGGACCAAAACAGTCTGTCAGTATCGACAGGTTTTCAGTTTTCAAGAAGTTTAGTTTAAAATGTACAATATTTCTATTCTACCTCTCATCCATCAGCGAAGATGCATAAATCTAATGTATTTTATGAAAACTAGGACATATTTCTAATAAGTTTTATCACAATAATTAAATAATAGCACATGCCAATAAGGCCTACATTGATAATATTTCATTTAGCATACATTCTCAGATTCTAGACATCCTCATAATCTGAATGTTAACCCTTTGCATGCTGGGAAATTTGTCGTCTGCTATAATGTCTTCTGCTGAATTTCTAAAATTAGCATTTTCTTTCATTTTTTTCAAAGAATACTATCAGAATAGCAAACAGTTTGGATCCTGATGAGACGCCACGTTCTGTGGCGTCTCTTCTGGATCCAAACTGTTTGCAAAGGCCTTCAAAATTCGGTTCACGCACTGAAAGGGTTAACAGTTGTGATGTATCAGATAAACAAGTAGTACCATAAGAGTTTATTGTTCTTTAACCAAACTGACAGAAAAAATCTACTGTCAGTTACCTGGTAGCACAGTGACAGGCCTGCATACAGCTCTGGACAACCTATGTGGTACTCGTCCTTGGGTCTGACCTTGGCGGCGCAACCCTGGGCCACATACTCGAACAGGTACACTACGCACAGCTGTGGAATACATGCATAGCAATGAATTAGAGACATACATGTAGTTTGTGTTCTGGGAAAACAGGGCTTAATGCAAGTGCGTAAAGTTTTTGTCCTTGATTAGCTTGTGCAGTCTGCACAGGCTAATCAGGGAAGACACTTTCTGGCTTTTCGTTTATAAGAAACTTAATAAAGGAAAAAAATCCATGCAAGCAGATTGTATGATTCCTGATAAGGCTATGAGGACTGCACTGGCTAAAGAGGTACGACACTTCATGCACAAGTACACTTAATGCACAAGTACACTTAATGCACAAGTACACTTTATGCACAAGCATTAAGTCCAGTTAGCACAGAATGACGCTTATATTTATCATGTAATTATGCAGCTTTTGTTTGTCCTCTGAGCCTGGTTACAGACTCTCCTAAATTTTGTCAGAGCTTAGAATAGATTGGGAGATATTAAGCACATTTCTGATGCAATAATTTTAAAACGAATGTGATAAGATTCGTTTCATTTACTTATTTTTACAATTTCAGCACAGAAACTGTTTTGCAAGTATCTGAATACAACATAAAATAAATATGATAGATTGGATAAGAAAGTGCACGCTGTTGTTTACCCAAGTGTCAATTTTTGGCATTGTGTAGAAATAGTTTAAAATGTCCTGCCCCAGTGACCTTTGACGACTTGAAACTGTGCAGTTGTCTTTCTTTCCTTCCATGCAACCAGAATAAAAATATGTAGAATCATAGATGACAGCTTTCCCAACATATTGCAAACAAGAAACCGTCCGAGAAGGGTGATGCTCCCCAAAGTTTTTTTTTGTCACAATATTGCACTATATATTCAGATAAAAGGAAACCTCTTGAGGGGCATAACTTTGGACAAAATAATACAATGGATGGTTTAGCAACTTAAAAATTTCAAAGGGCCATAACTCTCTAAATAAATCATCTAACCAGAAACCACTAATAACATACGCATTTCCTCAAGGTAGTTAAGCTCCCAATAAAGCTTCATTGAAGTCCAGTCAGTAGTTGGGGAAAAATAGCCCGGACAAGAATTGCACTATATGTACAGTTTATAGAAAATTTCAAAGGGCCATAACTATGTAAAAAATCATCCAACCATAACCGGCTGATTATATGCACATCTCCTGTTGGTAGTGAAGCTTCCCATAAAGTTTCATTGAATTCCGGTCATTAGTTGCTGAGAAATAGCCCGGACAAGAATTGCACTATATGTATAGTTAACGGAAAATTTCAAAGGGCCATAACTCTGTGAAAAATCATCCGACCAGAACCCGCTGATAACATGTACATCTCCTCAGGCTCTTGGTAGTGAAGCTTCCCATAAAGTTTCATTGAATTCCAGTCATTAGTTGCTGAGAAATAGCCCGGACAAAAATTGTGCACAGCTACTATATGCTGCCCCCAAAAATAAATTTTTGGGGAGCATAAAAAGAATAAGTGTAAAACAAGAGCTGTGTTTGTGAAACACAATGCCCCCTACTGCCCCGCTTTGAAGCCATATATTTGACCTTTGACCTTAAAGACTGACCTTGACCTTTCACCACTCAAAATGTGCAGCTCCATGAGATACACATGCATGCCAAATATCAAGTTGCTATCTTCAATATTGCAAAAGTTATGACCATGGTTAAAGTTTTGGGACAGACACACACATACAATGACAGACAGGCCAAAAACAATATACCCCGATCATTCAATCTGGGGGCATAAAAAGACCATGACAATTGTACTGTAAAATGCTGAATTGAAAAGTTGTTTTCCTTTGCTCACAAGTAAAAGGCTTATAAATTGCCATGATAGTAGGTGAATTTGTTTTTCTAAATATTGTATATTAACTTCTCTAATAATTCTATCTCCGGTGACCTTGATCTTTGACCTATGTGCATGGTCAATAATGTGAAAGAATTTTCTTTACATCATGCAGAGACGTAATTGTGTAAGGACATACTATCTCACCGACTTAAAGTGCAAAGAATTAACCCCCACTACTTTTATGGGGCATTACTAGTATAAATTGCATCAATGGTGAATTGTGAAAATTCTGGTTTAACATAATTGCTTGTCAATGCTGCCATTACAGTCCTTATGTTGATACTTATTTCTTTACCTGGTTGAATTGGAAGCTCAAGGCTTATTAAAATGCTCTCTAGTTAGTTTCCTGGTTGTTACCAGTACTAGGTGTCTTTGGGGGAGATCACAAGAACGCTACCACAGTGGGGATCTCTAGTCAGTTTCCTGGTTGTTACCAGTACTAGGTGTCTTTAGGGAGATCACAAGAACGCTACCACAGTGGGGATCTCTAGTTAGTTTCCTGGTTGTTACCAGTACTAGGTGTCTTTGGGGGAGATCACAAGAACGCTACCACAGTGGGGATCAAACCTGTGACTTCAAGGTCACTAGGCTGACAACATATCCACTACACAACAGCAACCTTAAATAATCATTAAATAAATATTACAAAAAAATATGATTTTGCGGTCATTTGTTGGCATTTACTTATATGGCAATAAAAGTGATATCTGCTCACATTGACCGACAGCCATCTCACTAGCTTGAAGCATCGCCATATACGCCTCAGCTTTGTTTCAGGAGGGGTAATTGGTAAGACCATTGGTGGATCTGCTAAACCAATCAGAACATAAAGAGTAAAGGCCAAATTATAGCTGGTAAGGATGAATATTTATATGAATTGAATTTCAACAGAAAACATGTGAGTGTTAATGCTTATATTTACTTACTTTTCTTACTACTGACAGTAAAACAGTAACATTTTACAAAAGCTTTCTTAAGATTGATGCAACTCAAGACTACAATCCAGAAATATAGACACTTTCTAACAACACATTTTTTACATCTAGTATGAGACATCCTGAAAATAGGTAAAACAAGGGACAAAATTGTCACAAAACCAGGTTTTCAATGTGAAAAAAAAGTCAGATAAAGGGAGACAACTAAAACTGAACTGATTTAATCGTTTCAGTTTTAGTTGTCTCCCTTTATCTGATAATTGTTTATAATTAACCCCATGTGTATCAAAATAAATATATTTTTAGTCGTGGTGACCTTGACCTTGGAATTATTGACGTAATTCTTTCCTGCCACACACCGTCCCATGATGGTGAACAAATGTGCCAAATGATTTTAAAATCTCACAATGAATGACAAAGATATGGCCGGAACAAGCTCATTTATGGCCATTTTTGACCTTTGAACTCAATGTGTGACCTTGACCTTGAAAATAGCGATGTAATTCTTTCGCGCGACACACCGTCTAATGATGGTGATCAAATGTGCAAAATGATTTTAAAATCTGACAATCAACGACAAAGTAATGGCCCGGACAAGCTCATTTATAGCCATTTTTGACCTTTGAACTCAAATTGTGACCTTGAGATATCCACATAATTCTTTCGCGCAACACACCGTCTAATGATGGTGAACAAATGTGCCAAATGATTTTAAAATCTCGCAATGAACGACAAAGTTATGGCCCGGAAAGCTTGTTCCGCCTGCCAGCCCGCCTGCCAGCCCGCCAGCCAGCCCGCCATCATTCGCCAATCTAATAACCAGTTTTTTCCTTCCGAAAACCTGGTTAACAAATCATGTTTGAGTTTCTGTGGTGTCTGGCACATCAGAAAATAATTCAACAGCAAACTTCGCATTTTAAGCAATTAAAATTCTCCAACTAAATGTAGGTGTCTGGCACATCAGAAAATAATTCAACAGCAAACTTCACATTTTAAACAATTAAAATTCTCCAACTAAATGTAGAGACATTCCTTTTTGAGTTCTTAATCGTGCCTCAACATGAAATATCTCTTCATTCCTAATGTATATGAATATATTACCGGTATCTGGTTTACCCTGTACAGAATGGCTACCACCTAAGATTGGTTCCTGCTCTTCATTGCTATGGGAACCATACTCCTCATTTCTCTTCTCTGCCGGTACCCGTATAACAAGGAAGTAGGCAAACAAGTACACAGCCACTGCAGGGCTAGTCAAGAGAAACGCGTACCTGCAGAGGAGATGAATACATCTGAATTACAAACAAATGAGCCTCGCTCCAAGAATCAAGGTTTAACCCTTTACCACTTAGATAATTATTTTTACGCATTTGTAGTCCCTTAGAAAGTTATATTTGATTAAAAACCTTCCTTACTAGAGTCAAGTTTTCAAGGCTTTTTTCCAACCCTTATATACTGACGAGCAGCAAAACAGCATAAAACCTAAACAGACTGCGAGTTACTTGCAGGCTGTTCTGGTTTTATGCTGTTTGCAAATGGCAATTTTCAGTTTGCTTCTAAGAGGGAACAGGTAAATGCATATTCTTAGATTTGTTAGTATGGTATCACACTTTCCACCTTTCTTGATTTTTGTTAAGAAAAGACTTACTATAAACCAAAAATTCCATCAAAGTGAAAAGTGACATTCCTATTAAGCCTGAGCAAACTGCACAGGCTTATCTGGGCCTAACGTTTATGCACAAGCATTAAACCCCCGTTCAGCCAGAGCAAGACTCATATCACACACAAAATGGACAGGATATTTGTTGTGTTTATTTCCATACAACTGTGTGCTTTATTTTGTTTAAAATGTTTGTCCTATACTATCACTATTTTTGTAGGAATTGGAAATCTTATTTTAGGTCTTCTTTTAAAACAGATTCTGATTTTGATCAATTTCACTGTTTAAATCAACTGTGTTCACTCACGCAAACAGAGTCCTAAGCAACGACTGTTGAAGTATTACACAGATGAAGAGTAACAAGCAAGGTTGGAACAAGAAAAACTGTAGTCTATTTAACTTGTTACAGGCAGAAAGAGGAGCGGACCAATGGAACTGACAATA
Organism: Dreissena polymorpha; assembly: GCF_020536995.1. Taxonomy (NCBI): domain Eukaryota; kingdom Metazoa; phylum Mollusca; class Bivalvia; order Myida; family Dreissenidae; genus Dreissena; species Dreissena polymorpha. The sequence continues at coordinate 61,477,670 of NC_068355.1, read as the reverse complement.
ACTAAATGCTTCAATCATAAAGATGCAAGAAATATATAGTTTAGCAGCGCTTTGAGAAATCTTAATGAATGGGCTTAACATATTGACCCCAGTTAAGCCTTGCAGTAGGCACAGGCTAATAAGGGACTATACTTTCTTCTTTAACAGGATGTTTGTTTAAAGTAAGTCTTTTCTAAACAACAAGAGATGTGTTTGTCAGAAACACAATGCCCCCTGTTGCGCCGCTTTGAAATAAAATTTCAATATATCATTTGGCAGGTTTAGAAATTATCTCCCTTTTATAGCTTATAACTTCCCTTGGATTGTATTTTTTTACTTTTGACCTTGAAGGATGACCTTGACCTTAAAATATGTTTTTGATCATATTCTTAGTAAAAAAAATTACTTCCCTTGTGAAAATGATCTGTACCTGCCAAATGATATAAAATAGAAATTATCTCCCTTTAAAGCTTGTTATTTCCTTGGATTTTGTTTTTTGACCTTTGACCTTGAAGGATGACCTTGACCTTTCACCACTCAAAATGTGCAGCTTCATGAGATACACATGCATGCCAAATATCAAGTTGCTATCTTCAATATTGCAAAAGTTATGGCCATTGTTAAAGTTTTCCGGACGGACGGACAGACGGACAGACTGACAGACAGTTCAACTGCTATATGCCACCCTACCGGGGGCATAAAAATCCAGTTTTTGCAGAGTAGCTGTTGTGGACAATGCTGGCTAATGGGAGGTATGTTGATACTTTACGCACATGCATATCGCCCGGGTTTCCCTAAACCGGCTCATATCTTTTGACAAACTTAACAAGCTGTTTAGTTTTTTTTACCAGTTTGTATGCTGTAAAAACAGCAATTTTTTGTATGCCCTTTTTTCACAATTAAGTGACTCAGATATTTGGCCACCTACTGGGTAAGGTGTCTCAATTTCTCCGTATTTTGTCCACCAGCACCCACCGCGCATCCAAAGGTGATATAGATCACACATCCCAGCACGCCAGCCATGCCGGTTCCACTTGACCAAGCGTTCACCATCTTGCTGGGAAACAGCCGCAGGAACCCAAGAGCAACGCTAGAAACAAAAACAAAATGTAAGGGCCAGTCCCTTGGGATTTGTTACAAAATTATAAATGTTAGTTTTGTGGAAACCTTAACAAATTAATGTGCCAGTCTCTTGGGTTGAGTTAATACAAGTTTGTTTCTTTATTGTTTTATTGATTCTGTCTTTATAGTATTTATGTCATACAACAGCTGTCAGTTAACCAGTTTACAATTTTTTACATGGCCAATCTATGAGGTAAACCAGTACCAAAAGCGAATTTTTATGTCAGTAACTAACAATCATTGGGCAGGAATTAAAGAAGCAATAATTGTATCATCAATCACTTCGGAAGTTACAAGCTTGCATGTAAAGTCGCAAACCTCAAATTGAAAATCAAGCACTAAACAAAACGAGTAAGATTGTCCAATAATTCCAAATAAACAGAACAAAGTTTAGAAGAATATTTAACAGCTTGAAGTTAGGGGACAACACTTATGTAAACTACACAACTTCAAAATTCAGTCGTAATGCTTAAGATGGTCTTGGTTTTCTTATTTTCATAACAATGTCAGATTGTTGATGTTCTTACTTTTCTCCAAAGGCAGAACTTGCACCCACAAAAACCTGAAATGATCATATTACAATGCTTTCTTAAATCATTTTATATTAAGCCCAAATAACAAAAAAACACATGCTCTACATAAAATAAACAAACAAGTGACTACTAGAGCTTTGTCACAGACGTGATGTATACCCCCCACATGCTGCATTGACACAGACCATTTTGCATGCTGTCTTCACAAAACAAGAGAATGAAATTTATGGCAATTTTTAAGAATTGTAATGCCATTATCATTTATGGCCATTTCGACCTTTGAACTCTTGAATTCTTTTGCATGACATGCGGTCAAAATTTATGACCATTTTTTTTACTTTTGAACTCCTAGTGTGATCTAGACCTTGAAGTTATCGACATAATTCTTTCGCATGACACATCGTCCAACGATTGTGAACAAATGTAGCAGGTATTTTAAAAATAACACAATAAATGACATAGTTATGGCCCGAACAAGATCATTTATGGCCATTTTTAACCTTTGAACTCACAGTGTGACCTTGACGTTGCAGATATCGACGTAATTCTTTTGCGCGACACACCCTCCAATAATGGTGAACAAATGTGCAAAATTTTAAAATCTCACAATGAATGACATAGTTATGGCCAGGACAAGCTCATTTATGGCCATTTTTGACCTTTGAACTCAAAGTGTGACCTTGACCTTGGAGACATCGACGTAATTCTTTCGTGCGACACACCGTCCAATGATGGTGAACAAATAGGCCAAATGATTTTAAAATCTCACAATGAATGACATAGTTATGGCCCTGACAAGCTCATTTATGGCCATTTTTGAACTTTGAACTCAAAGTGTGACCTTGATCTTGGAGATATCGACGTAATTCTTTCGCGCGACAAACCATCCAATGATGGTGAACAATTGTGCCAAATGATTTTAAAATCTAACAGTGAACAACATAGTTATTGCCCAGACAAGATCATTAATGGCCATTTTTAATCTTTGAACCCAAAGTGTGACATTGACCTTCGAGATATTGACGTAATTCTTTCGCGTGACACACCGTCCCATGATGGTGAACAAATTTGCCCAATGATTTTAAAATCTCACAAAAAATGATAAAGTTATGGCCCGGACAAGCATTTGATCCTTGAACTCCAAGTGTGACCTTGACCTTGGAGATATCCATGTACTTTTTTCACACGACACACCGTCCCATGATGGTGAACAAATGTACCAAGTTATTTTAAAATCTAACGATAAATGACATATTTATGGTCTGGACAAACTTTCGGTTTAAAACACACTCAGTGACACTGTGACCTAGTTTTTGACCCGGCATGACCCATATTCAAACATGACCTATGCATCATTCAGATACAACTTGTGATCAAGTTTGGTGAAGATCGGATGAAATTTTGGGACAGACCGACTGACCAACCTACCGACCGACCGACAAAGTGACTCCTATATAGCCCCCATTACCAATGGTAATGGGGGTATAAATATTATATCCTGTAAACAATTGAAAGAGACAGTTTATAAATCAAAGTGGGAATAATTTGTATGCAAAAAAAAACACTTTTATTTATTAAACTTAATTATTTGTAGTAAAATTTATAGTCCCCTGCTTAATGTTTGCATACAAATTAATCAAAAAGTAATATAAAGGTTAGAAAAAACAAAGATGCTTTTTCTTTAATTTCCATGCAGAGGAAGCATTTCCAAACTCAATTTTTTTTTAAACCAGTTTCATTATGATTGGACAAAAAATGTAACTTTTACAGAGTCCAAAGGGTTACACCAAAGCCATACATAGACTGTCCGCTCTGCAACCAAGCAGCCATGTTTTCTTACCGTGAGAAATCTTTTTGTATTTGGCAAAGATATGCTTAGAACAAATGTTCTAAGGAAGGTTCATAAAAGTTGGACCAATGGGGCTTTGTGGGTGTGTGATAGCTTTTATCTACTTGACCCTATTCGACCCAGTTTCCAACTCAGCTGAGATATAATCATTTCAAATGTTCACACCACAGTCCATGAAAATCTGGCCTCTTCTGTATTCATATTGTTAATTTTGACAACACACAACTGAAAATAAACAATTCACAACAGGCATGTTGTGCTCAGGTGTGATACAAAGGAAATGAACCACTTCCAAACAAGGGACAAAATTGTCACAAAACCAGGTTTTCATTGTGAAAAAAAATCTGATTAAGGGAGACAACTCAAACTGAACTTTTGAATTGAACAAACAAAATTAACCCCCTTTGTAAGTTTGTTTCAAAATAAATCTATTTTAAGTTGTGGTGACCTTGACATTGGAGATATTGACGTGATTCTTTCGTGCGACACATCGTTCCATGATGGTGAACAAATGTGCCAAATAATTGTAAAATCTCACAATGAATGACATAGTTATGGCCCAGACAAGCTCATTTATTGCCAATTTTGACCTTTGAACTCAAAGTGTGACCTTGACCTTGGAGATATCGACGTAATTATTTCGCGCGACACACCGTCCAATGATGGTGAACAAATGTGCCAAATGATTTTAAAAAATGACAATGAACGACATAGTTATGGCCCGGACAAGCTTGTTCCGCCAGCCCGCCAGCCAGCCCGCCCGCATTCGCCAATCTAATAACCAGTTTTTTCCTTCGGAAAACCTGGTTAATTAAAAATAAATGAACACAATTTTGTCATAGCTTGTTTTCCAATCCATCATAATTTCCATGTTTTATTTGTCACTTAGTGCGTAATCTTTTGTTTCTCATAAATCTTGTTAAAAAAAATAAGTGATTAAAAGTGAACAAGATTAGAGAAAACACAATCTCAATGAGTTATCAATCACTTTATATGCAAATACTTACAATGCAAACTAGAGAGAACCAGAAACTTGGAGCAAAAGCCACTCCAAATAGCCCTGCAAAAAACAGTGCACATTCTGCAATAAAACACACGCATATTGCAGGAAATTAAAGACACACATTGCAATTTATTTATATGAGAGGCACTCTGAGTAACCCCCAGCTAAGTACATGTGCATTTATTATTTTGGTAGATTAACTAATGACATCCACCCAGGTTAGTCAGGGATGACATTCTCCACTTTATAACACAAATTAAGTCTATACAGAAAGTGTAATTCCTGATTAGCCTGTTGGGACTCAGATTATTGTTTGCAGAACTACACAAGTATACATGTGAAGTATATCCAACATGCACGAATCCAAACAAAACTGTCAATCGCATGAATGTTAAGTCCCTAACACATCCAATGATCAGACAAATATTAAATTCTTGCTGTTTCATGATCTGCGTACTTGCTTTTCAACCTTGCATTTAGTCAGATTATGTTGTACACAAGTTGTAGAAATGTCTGCATCATCTTTTTATTTGGTAGTTCAATGGCAAATTGTTTGCAGAATAAGTTAAAACTGACCAAAATTAATATACACATTTTTAACAAGTAATATTTTGTGTCAGTGAACAATTATTTTAGGGAATAATTTTAATATTTCCACACCCCTATCAGGGAATTCTTAAGTTGAAATGCCCCACAGATAAATTCTTGCAATGCAATCCCTTAAAACTGATCCTTACGCAGGTTTTTTATTCCCCCCTATTATGAAGATTTCCCATACACTATCACTATCAGCTGCGTTCTTGGAAACTGGTCTTCATGCATGTGTGGTGTCCTCCCAGATTAGCCAATGCAGTCCACGCAGGATAATAATGTGACCACACTTTCAGCTTTTATTGTATTTTTCGTTTTAATGAATTATCTTCTTAAAAAATATCCTGTTGAATCATTGAGTGTGGTCCCTGATTAGCCTGTGCCGACTTCACAGTATAATGCGGGCCAACACTTTAAGAAGATGCCTTAACCCTTTCAGTGCTGGAACCGAATTTTGAAGGCCTTTGCAAACAGTTTGGATCCAGATGAGACGCCACAAAACGTGGCGTCTTATCAGGATCCAAACTGTTTGCTATTCTGATAGTATTCTTTGAAAAAAATCGAAGAAAATGCTATTAGAAATTCAGCAGATGACATTTTTGCAGACGACAAATTTCCCAGCATGCAAAAGGTTAATCCCTGTGTTTCCCAGAGTAGGGCTCTAATAAGGTCTCAGGTATCCATCCCCAGAAGGTGAAAACACTACATACCTATCAGCATCAGCACAGTGTTGATCACATATCGTATGCCGTAGGGAACTTTCAGCATAAAGGCACCATTTATTGCTGTCAACAAATGAAAATGTACATCTACAAATTTAAACAAGTTTGCAAACAGGTATGTATCTTAAATCAATGTTATATTCATGATGTTATTAAGATAAACTCTATTCAATTTTTTTTTTTTCTTTACCCACCTTAATTGGAATAAGAAGTCTAATAGCCTAATTCAATGAAAATTGTTTTACACTCAATTCTTGCTATAGATAGTGAACATTCACATAGTGGTACTTCATGAAGAGTTCATTCCTAATGCTTTTTCTTCTACTTATTTTGACGTACCCACAGCTAATATCCCCAGGGACACTTTATTATTGTGAAAATGAAACAAGATGTGTGTTTTTAGGGCACAGATGCCCCCTAATTCAAATTTGGTTTCAACACTCCACATATGTAAAAAAAAAATATAATAAGGGAAATAACTGAAAGTGTTTCAAAAAAAAATCAGGAAAAGTGTCATTTCGAATAAGATTGTTTTGAGTAACCCAAGGCCTGTAACTTCCTAAAAATTCAATAGACCAGAACAAAACTCAACCTTCATCTATAAGTCATGTAGATAGACTTACACACCAAAAATCAGGTAAATATCTGCAAGGGTTTCACAAAAAGTCCGCAAAACTGTTATTGTTGAAAAACAGTCAAAGGCTCATAAATTACCGTAGTCATAATTCAATGGACTGGAACAAAACAATTGAAATTGATCTGTAACTCAAACGGGTTGTCTTGCATATCAAAAATCTGGTTTATATCTCAAAGCGTTCAGGAAAAAACTCCGGAAACAGACTGCCAACAGGACGGACAAACAGACAGACAATGCAGAAATGTTTCATAAGATTATCAAAAAAGCTACCCAACCATTCAGTAGACCAACTTTTAAAATTACATTGCCTTTGTGAACTGGCAATCACTCATTTCTATACCTGCTTAAGTAAAACTGTTACATGACACTTCTCCTTATAATACAATGTTTAATAGTTTATTAAGTTCACATATGAATCACTTACTTTTTACAACAACCGATAATGCAACATTTGCACCAAACACAAGTCCAATCAAGTTTTTCTTCCCAAAACTGAAACAAAACTAAGATATATTTAGTACATGCCGGCTGTAACTTATTGAAGCCTGTTGGAGATTTGTTTCATTTTATTCTAGCCATATTTAACAGGTTATTGTAAAAGAAACTAGAGCTTTGTCACAGACATGACGAATACCACCACATGCCGCATTGACACATAATATTTTGCATGTCGTCTTCACAAAAAACAGCGGACACCATGCTCAATTTTTTAAACGCACTTAGTGACCCCTTGACCTAGTTTTTGACCCAGAAAGGCCCATGTTCTAACTTGGCCTTAAGATCATCTCCATAAAACTTCTGACCAAGTTTGGTGAAGATCGGATGTAAACTACTTGAATTAGAGACCTAGTTTTTGACCTGGCATGGCCCATGTTCGAACTTGGCCTAGACATCATGTAGATACAACTTCTGACCAAGTTTGGTGAAGATCGGATGAAAACTATTTGAATTAGAGAGCGGACACTTAATACGGACCGACAGACAGACAAGTTCACTCCTATATACCCCCCTAAACTTCGTTTGTGGGGGTATAATAATTCCAAATTGTTAATTTTATTGAATTTTCCAAATTAGCTTGTACCAATGTGCAAATACCATGGGACAAAACCTTTAGTTCATCTACACAGACGGTGGAAAATAATTGCAAAAATTGTCCAAAAAAAGACAGCCATCATGGCCCTTAGTTTAAACCTATCTATTTTAGCTTGACTGCATCGAAAGCCTTAGGCTTGTTTTAAACGCTCTCAAGTCCATTTATGAACCTAGAACCAGTGCTTGGTGTCTTAGTGGGAGATCTTAAGAACGCTCCTACAGCGCCAACCAGAAACAACAACATGCTTGACCTGGTCTTCACAAACAACCCGTCACTGGTGAAAACGTCATCTTCAGTCCCTGGTATAAGCGACCACACTATGGTAGTCACCGACATAGACATTATCCCCCAGTGCATAAAACAGAAGCCTAGGAAGATCTTTATCTTCTCCAAAGTCAACTCGGCCAACATTAACCAGAACATGGAGCATCTCTCAGCCACAGTCATTAATAAAGCTAATCTTCAAGACACCACCATTCAGTCACTTTGGGACACTCTTAAATCCGGCATTGAGCAGTCGATCAACAAACACGTCCCATTGAAGATGAGTAAGAGGGGCAAGTCTCTACCATGGCTTAACAGGACTCTGAGAAGAATGATCAGACGCAAGTCAAGGCTCTACATACACGCCAAAAAAGTAACCAGTGGCATACTTACAAGTCCTTCCAGAGAGAATGCAAGAAAGCATTAAAGAAAGCCGAGCTAAGCCACATCAACAGCACCATTCAGAAAGGCCTTGACGAATACAAAGCAATTCTGGAGATACGTGAAATCTCGTAGACAGGACTGCACTGGTGTGGCCCCACTTAAGAGGATGGGTGTACTTGTGACAAACAGTAAGGACAAAGCCCAGTTACTGATTTATCAGTTCAAGTCTGCATTCACCAAGGATCAAGCAGCTCACAACTTCCTGACACTACAGGTGAGCCCGTACACCTATACCCCTACTCAGTGTAACTGTGTTGGGATAAAGCCCAAGGTCCAGACTTGATGCCTAACCTAGTATTGAAGACCTGGGCCTATCAACTAGTACCAGCAATATCAACCATCTTCCAAACATCTATTGACTCTGGTAAACTTCCCCGCAATTGGAAAGATGCTTTTATCTCACCTGTTTTTAAAAAAGGCGACGTTCAACTAGCCGAAAATTACCGACCTGTATCCCTCACCTGCGTAATATGCAAACTCTTAGAACACATCATATGCAAACACATCATTACCCACCTGGAGAAAAACAACATCCTAACCAACTTAAACCATGGCTTCCAAACTGGATATTCTTGCGAAACACAACTATTGACCACCGTTCACGACCTCCTAACCAAGTCCGACTCAGGTACACAAATAGACATGGCTATCCTTGACTTTAGCAAGGCTTTCGACACTGTCCCACACGCAAAGCTTCTACATAAGCTAAAGCAGTACGGAGTCACTGGAAACATTAACAACTGGCTAAGGGACTTCCTCACAGACAGGAACATGAAAGTAATTATGGAGGGAAAGGAATCCCAACCTGCTGCAGTTGACTCCGGCATACCCCAGGGAACCGTCCTAGGCCCCCTGCTATTCCTTTGTCACATCAATGACCTGCCAGACTCAGTCCTCTATCCGTCTATATGCAGATGACTGCCTGCTCTACCTGAGCCAACTTGAAATCTGGGCAAATACATGGGGAATGCACTTCAATGCTAAGAAGTGTTACATCCTGTCCATTAACCAGAAATCTTCCAAATTCTATCAACTCGAAAATCACATTCTTCCACAAGTACCCGAAAACCCATATCTCGGAGTTACAATAATCAAAGATCTCAAGTGGAGTTCACACATAAACAAGATTAACAAAAATTCCAGCCTTGGCTTCCTCAGACGAAACTTGAAACACTGTCCAGAACAATGCCGCAGAACATCCTATTTAGCTCTAATACGTTCAACTCTAGGATACAGCTCCATCGTCTGGGACCCCTACTTCCAAAAAGACATTGACAAACTCGAGAAAATCCAAAAACAGGCAGCACGCTTCATTACCGGCGACTACTCCACCAAAACAACAGGCTGTGTCACTAGAATGTTGGAAGGTATGAAGATCCCATCACTCAAAGATAGAAGAAAAGCCAACAGGCTGATCTTCTTCTACAAGGTGGTTGAGTGGCTGGTACCAGCCCTGCCAAGCTCTGACTATTTAACCCGTGTCCCCACATCCAAGCGTAAAGTAACTCCAAAATCATTCCAAAATTACAATTCTGACAATATCATTGAAAAATACTCTACAAACAATTCTAAGTGTTTCGTTCCAATACAGTGCAAGACGTCTCAATTCAACAACTCCTTTCCAAAGACAATTATAGACTGGAACAAACTCGAGGATAGTGTTGTTTGTGCAAAAACAGTTGATAGCTTCAGATCAACTGTGCTACAGTGGATCTAACTTTATCCTACCTCTCTCCCATTGTGCTTACGCCGAAGGCCCTACAACGTATATATCCCAATTAGGGATGGCAAAATTATTCGAATAATCGAATATTCGATTGAATGGTCAGCATTCGAATAATAAAAACGATCTTCGCATATTCGCATTTTTTTCCAGACGTAATTTCATCAATATTTAATGAACTACGAACCGCTTACTAAAAATCAACCGAAATCACTTGGGAGTAACATGTTTGACGTGACGTTCTTCGTGTCAAACTGATAACGCGGCCCGTATCAGTGTTGATTGCGCAATGCAATATACACGCTCTAAGAAAGGCCTCGACTGTTGTTACCCAATGGGGTGCCAATTCACGGTTTGAATAGATTGGCGAATAATAATTAAGTTTTGTGATCATAGTATGTACAGCCATTAAAATGTGTGAATTACTCAAATCGCGCAATGCAATATACTAACTATAAGAAAGGGCCTGAACTGTTGTTTGTCAATAAGGTACCAATTAAGGGCTTCAATTTACTTTTTGTGATCACAATTTGAACAGACATTTAAACATGTAAATTACTCAAAAGTAACAGATGATATAAATTAAACAATCATCAAGGAATCATAATTCAAATCTGAAAATGCCACCAGCCCCTTCTGCAGTATGGAATACTTTACACGGTCTGTGGATAAGAAGACCGCAACGTGTAATGTGTGTTTACTTATTTTTACATATGCGGGGTCTGCTACAAATCTGTGGAATCATTAAAAAATAAAATTCTATGACACGATGTTTTTCATTATATTTGTGCCCGATTACAGAATCGGTCATAGTATTAGTCGACAGCGATACAATTATTCGATAGCAACGTTAATAAACAGCCTCGTATTTAGCAAACGGATATAACTTACAAACCAATGGAAATTAATACATAACAAGGTAAAATCAATCCAGCCGTTTTATGCGAATATTCGAATATTCGATTGAATGAATTTGCGAACATTCGAATACCGATATTGGTATTCGATGCCATCCCTAATCCCAATCCAGATCCAGAGATCAAATCCCTGACCTTGTGGTGGCTATGGAGACACCATATCAATTAACTCATTTATGCCTAGCATCTAGAAAAAAGGCTTTGGCAAACAGCGTAGACCCAAATGAGACGCCGCATGATGCGGCGTCTCATCTGGGTCTGCGCTGTTTGCTTACAGGAATTTCTGTAAGAAATATTCTAAATATAGAAAAAAATATGCTAAACATCCCTAATTTTTTTTATAAATTGATCCAATTTTGAAGGATGGGAGAGTCCAGTAGGCATAAATGGGTTAAACCAGTGCAACCGCAGCCCTAAGCACTCACCTTAGTTCTCGGACATGCACCAATTGTTGAAGACTTGACATAATAGAAGGTACGAACTTAAAAAGACAACTAAAGGATAAATAAATGAACAAGATTTTGTCTACAGAGCAGGGATACCCAAAATATCAGCTTTTATCTCAAACATGTTAGCTGTTTTATGGCAAATTTTGATTTTTGACCTCTAAATGTGACTTTCATCTTTGAAGTAGTGAAATGGTAATCACACACAAAATGCTGTCTTCTACGGTTGTCATTTGTGATAAGTCATATTAAAATAGGATGATAAATTACAGAACAATCAATATTTTTTACAGACAAATTAAATTTTGAACTCTTAAAGTGTGACCTTGACCTTTCATGCAGAGAGATCAGTTTTACACAAAATTTGAAAAATTATGGATTGTGTTTGTACCAAGTTATTTTCTAGATCACTGAATAACAAGAGTGCCAAACTGTCACAAGATACGCCCGTTTGAAGGTTTTGGACAACTTGATAGCTTTACCATTTGAGTGGCAAAATGATATATTTTTGAAAATTAAGCAGCACATATTTGAACTTGACCTAGATATCAATTAGACACAACTTCTGACCAAATTTGGTAAAGACAGGATGAAAACTACTTCAATTAGAGAGCGGACACCATGCTAAATGCTTGAAATGCATTAAGTGACCTAGTTTTTGACCCAGCAAGACCCATATTTGTTCTTGACCTAGATATCATTTAGACTCAACTTCTGACCAAATTCAGTGAAGATCAGATGAAAACTACTTCAAGTAGAGAGCGGACACCATGCTAAACGCTTGAAATTCATTAAGTGACCTTGTGACCTATTTTTTGACCCGCCAAGACACATATTTGTTCTTGACCTAGATATCATTTAGACACAACTTCTGACCGAATTCGGTGAAGATCGGATGAAAAATACTTCAATTAGAGAGCGGACACCATGCTAAATCCTTGAAATGCACTAAGTGACCCAGTGACCTAGTTTTTAACCCAGCATGACCCATATTCGGACTTGACCTAGATATCAACTAGATGCAACTACTGACCAAGTTTGGTGAAGATCGGATGAATACAATTTGAATTAGAGTCCGGACAAAGTGGCGCCGTTGAAAATGCACTAATTGACCCTATGACCTAGTTTTTGACCCGGCATGACCCATATTCGAACTTGGCCTATATATCAACTAGATGCAACTGCTGACCAAGTTTGGTGAAGATCGGATGAATACAATTTGAAATAGAGTCCGGACAAAGTGGCCCCTTTGAAAATGCACTTATTGACCCTATGACCTAGTTTTTGACCCGGCATGACCCATATTCGAACTTGGCCTAGATATCAACTAGATGCAACTGCTGACCAAGTTTGGTGAAGATCGGATGAATACAATTTGAATTAGAGTCCGGACAAAGTGATGCCTTCCGCCCGCCGCCCGCCGCCCGCCCGCCGCCCGCCCGCCCGCCAAGGGGTTTCACATAATACGTCCCGTATTTTATACGGGCGTATAAAAATGAAAAATGGCTACGACAAGGATTTTCTGGTTATGGCAAAATTTTATCAACGCAAATATGTGTAAGAGGTAGAAAGCCGGCTACTATACTTGGCAAGTCATCTTTTGTTATTTTCAAAATCCATCATGGCAAATTTACGATTAAGGGGGAAATTTAGAACAGACAATAAGATGTACAGATGGACAGTATGACGGCAATATGGCCATTCTTAAAAGGGAGACATAACAAATAAACAAACCTCAAATTACAAAAAACACAAATGATACACAAGTTAACTGAACTATCATGAATAATATTGAAGGATTACTGAGATTATCCCATATTAAATAAATTAGAATTGAAATTGTCTCACTTATTGCATAAATTATTACAAGTGTTAAAAAGCTCTTTCTTTGAAAAATGTTTACCTATTGACTCTGTTTTTGAACACAGATAAGAAATCAGCCTATATATTCAGGCTTTTTCCGCCCTATGCCACGGGTCCGAAATTCGGCCCCATTCCCAATGCAAATCTGGTTGTTTTTTTCCCAATTGAAAAAAAAATTCCCAATTAAAAAAAAAAAAAAAAAAAAAAATTTTTTTTTTTTTTTTTTTTTTTTTTTTTTACCCTTTAAATATATAAGTTGACCTGATCTGGTGTAGAAAATAGAAAGTATTGCATGATTAAATTATCTGTTGCCTTGAATTTGTTTTAAGAACTGTAAAATATGTTAATGATTATTTAAGACTTAACTTTTTATCTTCAAAATCCGGCGCTTCCCGCGATTTTTTTCACCTCAAAAAGGCCAAGCCTTTTCCCCAAATTCAGATTAAAAAACCTGCACTAATCACACATGTTCATAATATTTTGTAAAATTTTAATAATAAGTTATCAAAATAGTCGTTATTTACCAGTTAACGGCTTCTTTGAAATATAAGAAACACTGTTTTAAATAATTTACATGCGATAATTTTTCCCAATTGAGCCAATTTTGCGATTAATTTTTTTCCCAAAATGGGGGTTTTCACGACGCGAAATTCCCAAAATTCCAGTGTGGCGTTTTCCCAAAATGGAGCGGAAAAAGCCTGATATTGACATAAGTCATAATTATGACCTCTTTAGAAGTAACAAGGCTTTTCTGAGATTTGACCAGCCTAGAACATGTCATTTCAAAACATAATCTTACCAAGTTTCATCATGATCGAGTCATAAATGTAGCCTCCAGAGAGGTAACACGTTTTTTTTTAGAGTTTACCTGGGGACCTTAGGTTTGGACGCACATGACCCAGACTTAAACTCTACCAAGATATTGTCCAAATAAACCTTTGAACAAGTTTCATCAAGATTTTATACACATGATAAGACCTCTTTAGTAATAACAAGCTAAACATTGACCACACACACTTCAACCCCACACTGCCAACACTGGATAAAAAGTGATCACTATAGCTCCCCTTGAGCTATTTGTGCTCAAGTGGGGTGAGAAATAGTAACAGTGTCACAATTATCATAAAAAAGTCTATCTTTAGCACTTCTTTCATTACAATTTCATTGTTACTCAATGTATACAATACTTATAATTCAGATTCTTCATATGAGTCGCATTCTGAGAAAACTGGGCATAATGCATGTGCGTAAAGTGTTGTCCCAGATTAGCCTGTGCGGACTGCACAGGCTTATCTGGGACGACACTTTATGCACATGCATTAAGCCCAATTTTCTCAGAACACGACTCATATAATGAGTGTTGCTAGTCTATACCTGTCTGCAATTGTGTTGGCTGCAGAGGTCACTATCACATATGGGAGGTTATTAATGGTCCCCAAGAGAAACAGCCCAATCTGCAAGAAAAATGAAGCGCTTGAGACACAGTGGGTTTTACCATGCTAAGTCAGTTGATGTAACCAGTGTATAGCTTTCAGGCATTAGCCTGTCACTAACTACAATATTAATACATGTATGATGAATATGTGTACTTCCATAGTTCAATCACGTTAATAGATACAAGAATATCCCATTAAGTCACTGTTAAGTTGGTATTAATGTTGTGAACACCTCACCTCCGTAAACAAAACCAAGTGTGAGATACAGTGTAGTGGGTAATACATGCTACATGCTAATACAGTTCACAACTATCAGGTAGAACTGATAAGTACAGTCTCAAACTAGTACAATTTAAGTATAATTCTCTTTATTATAATGCCTCTGGATTCAATTAAGCAAGTATAATCCATTCATAGCAAGTATCAACACTAATCAATAAATGTAATTATACCAAAAACTTTGTCACATTCATCTTTTTTAACATACATCATAACATGTATTTGATCATAATTTAATACATTCCTCCAGACAAATAATTTTTACAAAATGTAAGTGTCATTTACTGGCATAAGAACTAATGCCATTTTAATGGGATTCAATTGGGTTTCCATTTGCGTACACATTGTTTAACAATGTTAATAAGTTACAGTATGCAGACAGGAAAAATATTTGAGTATTAATGATTGCAACATTTCTTTAACAGTCCTGTATGATAAGTATAACAGTAAAGATAACATTCATAATTGATTACGAAACTAAAACTAAATGCATTATTCAATAGAACAAATAAGTTGTGTTCTAACCAAATCCTTAACAAAACTATAAATTACCCAGTTCCGATGGCACATTCTGAGAAATTTGTCAGCAGTGGCGTTTCAATCAAGTTATAAATTTTGCATCATTCCACTGTTCCCTAAAAGATAAAACAGAACATGGTAACACTAGTCACTGACCATTACAAGTCTTATAAACAAGAGAAGCGGGTTGCTTGCAGGCAAAGTGCAATAACATCTAGAAATGGCGCGGCTGAGGCCGACACGTATCCCGAAGCCGCATGTTTGACCCAGGGGGGTGCCCCAGGGTTGGTAATGGAGCCACACATAGTTGAGATTGACCGTATTGTCATAAGAGATGTTCAGTATCAATTGGAAGTAAATCAGTTTAGAAATGAAGAAGTTAATGTAAAATAACATAAAACAAGAGATGTGTTTGTCAGAAACACAATGCCCCCTACTGTGCCGCTTTAATTTATTTTAAAAAAATCATTTGGCAGGTTCATTAATTACCTCCCTTTAAAGCTTATTACTTCCTTTGGATTATTTTTTTTTACCTTTGAACTTGAAGGATGACCTTGACCTTTCACCACTCAAAATGTGCAGCTCCATGAGATACACATGCATGTCAAATATCAAGTTGCTATCTTCAATATTGCAAAAGTTCTGGCCAATGTTTAAGACATTTACAACATAAAACTAGAAATGGCGCAGCAGAGGCGAACGCGTTTCCCCACCCCGCAAGCTACCATGTGTTTAAGTTTCAAGGTTCTAGTGATGGAGGAGATAGTGGCCAGGACGGACGGACAAAAAGGCAATTTCGGGTGGTGTGGCTTATATGTGGTCGGGGCCCTGGGGTGGGTAATGTGGCTTGGATTTTAATTATGCTGAAATAGCTCAGGATCTTGACCACCAAACTGGCTTAGATTTTAATAAGGCTGAAATAGCTCAGGATCTTGACCACCAAACTGGCTTGGATTTTAATAAGGCTGAATCGCTTGGGGTGTTAACCACAAAACTGGCTTAGATTTTAATTATGCTGCAAAAGCTCGGTATCTTGACCACCATACTGGCTTGGATTTTAATGATGATGAAATAGCTTGGGATCTTGATCACCACACTGGCATGTATTTTGAAAATGCTGAAATAGCCTGGGGTCTCGACCGCCAAAAAGGCTTGGATTTTAATAAAAATTAAATATCCTGGGATCTTGACCACCAAACTGGCTTGGATTTAAATTATGCTGAAATAGTCTGGGGTCTAGGCCGCCAATATGGCTTGGATTTTAATTATGCTGATATAGCTCCGGGGTCTTGACCATCCAAACTTACTTTGATTTAAATTATGCTGAAATAGCTTGGGGTAATGACATCCAAAATGGCTTGGGTTTTTTAAATGCTAAAATAGCTTGGGATCTTGACCACCAAACTGGCTTGGATTTTAATTATGCTAAAATAGCTTGGGGTATTGACTGTCAATCTGGCTTGGATTTTAATTTTGCTGATATAGCTCAGGGTCTTGACCACCAATCTGGCTTGGATTTTTTATGTGACGAAATTGCTCAGGGTCTTGAACACCAAACTGGCTTGGATTTTAATTATGCTAAAATCGCTAGGGGTCTTGACCGCCAATCTGGTTTGGATTTGATGAAATAGCTCTGGATCTTGACTATCAAACTGGCTTGGATTTTAATTGTGCTGAAATAGATCGGGGTTTTGACCGCCAATCTGGCTTGGATTTAATTATGCTAAAATAGCTCAGGATCTTGACCACCAAACTGGCTTGGATTTTAATAAGCCTGAACTAGCTTGGGTTCTTGACCACAAAAATGGTTAGATTTTAATTATGCTGAATACCTGGGGTCTTGACCGCCAAAATGGCTTGGGTGTTAATAATACTGAAATAGCTTGGGATCTTGACCACCAAACTGGCTTGGATTTAAATTATGCTGAAATAGCTTAGGGTCTTGGCTGCCAAACTGGCTTGAATTTTAATTATGCTGAAATAGCTTGGGGTCTTGACTGCCAATCTGGCTTGGATTTTAATTATGCCGAAATAGCTCGGGGTCTTGACATCCAAAATAGCTTAATTTCAATAATGCTGAAATAGATTAGGATCTTGACCACCAAACTGGCTTGGATTTTAATTATGCTGAAATAGCTTGGGGTCTGGGTCGCCAATCTGGCTTTGATTTTAATTATGAATTAGCTCGGGGTCTTGACCGCCAATCTGGCTTTGATTTTAATTATGCTAAAATAGCTCGGGATCTTGACCATGAGATATTCAGTATTAATTTGAAGTCAATTGGTGAATAAGTGAAGAAGTTATGATCAACACAATTTTGGGTGGGCGTGGTCTGTGTGGGCCGGGCGCCCCAGGGTTGGTAATGGAGCCATGGATAGTTGAAATTGACCGTATTGTCATAAGAGATGTTCAGTATCATTTTGAAGTAAATCGGTGTAGAAATGAAGAAGTTAATGTAAAATAATGTAAAAAATGAGTGAAAATCTCTGACCCGTCCCAACCCCAACCACCATAACTTTTGACCCAGGGGGCGCCCCAGGGTTGGTAATGGGGCCATGCATAGTTGAGATTGACCGTTTTGTCATAAGAGATGTTCAGTATCAATTTGAAGTCAATAAGCGCAGAAATGAAAAAGTTAATGTAAAATAACACAAAACTTAAACAAGGGACAAAATTGTCACAAAACCAGGTTTTCAATAAAAAAAAAGTCTGATAAAGGGAGACAATTCAAAATGAGCATTGTTTCAAATTCACTATATTTTTTTCTTGAGGCGATCTTGATTTAAATCTGAACAAAAAATGTCTGATAAAGGGAGACAAATCAAACTCAAATGTGCATTGTTACTGATTGTTCATAGTTACCTCCCTTATTTCAAAATCAATCTATTTTTAGCTGTGGCGAACTTGACCTTGGAGATATTGACTGAATTGTTTCGCGCGACACACCATTCAATGATGGTGAACAAATGTGCCAGATGATTTTAAAATCTCACAATGAACGACATAGTTATGGCCCAGGCAAGCTCATTTATGACCATTTTTTACCTTTGAACTCGAAGTGTGATCCTAACTTTGGAGATATCAACGTAATTCTTTCGCGCGACACACCGTCTAATTATGGTGAACAAATGAGCCAAATGATTTTAAAATCTAACAATGAACGACAAAGTTATGGACAAGCTTGTTCCGCTCGCCCGCCAGCACGCAGACATTCTAATAACCAGTTTTTTCCTTCGGAAAACATGGTTAAAAATAAATGAAAATCTCTCACTGGTCCAGGATGGACGGACAGACGGCGGAGTTAACCACAATATCCCCACGCTTTTCAAAAAGCGTGGGGATAAAAATGAGTGAAAATCACTGACCCGGCCCCACCCCAACCCCCGAAACTTTTGACCCTGGGGTCAGATCAAAATTCCAAATAGTGCAGGATCGCACATATGCTCATAGCTACCATGTGTGTAAGTGTCAAGGTCCTAGTGCTTATAGTGTAGGAGGAGATAGTGGCCAGGACGGACGGGCAGCCGGACAGACAGACGGACGGACAGACGGTGGAGATAACCACAATATACCCACGCTTTTCAAAAAGCGTGGGGATAATTAACGGTTTTCAAATTCTATATTTAATGTCTAATCACATGGTAGTTATAAAGATTGGCAGACAGTGTCAAACAAATATTAATTTCGGTACAATATCTAGATTATTAAGTGGTGTCTAAATTTGTTTTGTTGTTTTATTGATTAAAAAAAAACTGGTCAGGTCAAAATGAGTCATTTTCAATTTGCTGATTTCAAAACGCAGCATTCTGCGTCTATCGAAATCCCCGATATAGTATTACGGTGTGAATTGTTGGTATGTTATCTGTATATATTCTCGAGTATAGAATTTTCTTAAAGAATCTATAAGGCGCCCTTTTCTTATATACTTTAGAAGTTGAAAAGTTCATATGCTAATGTGTTTTCTAGAAGTTAGGGGAAGCAGATATTAAATGTTATTCAATGTTTATACCTTATGCGCATGAAAGCTATAATGATTAAACTATAAAGGCAAAAACAGACTTAAAGTATCCCTTATTCTCATAGTATCTGCCCTTCTCATAGTATGGTGACTTAAACGAAAAACTCTCAAGATGTGCTGGAAAGTTAGTGTTTTTTCAATTTTTAGAAGTTATAATTTATTTGATGGTAATCCATGACTATTACAACTATCATTCCCATGATTTCCGGTGTTCATTGAAAAGTAGATCATGTTTATTCAAGGGTGATGATTTTAAAATAATGTAACATAAAATTATGTAAGTTTGTTTATGGATAAGTCATAGCTTTATCAAATGTTATATATGCCACTTATTTTTTAACAAAATGTAAAAAATATTGAAAGAACAACATGAGCAAGAGTTTTGTTTTTCCATTAAGATACTAGTTTTAGAAAAAGCACATGCCAATGGTACCTAACCTCAGCAACCAATCAGAAGTGCCAATATTATGAGAACCATTGCAGGGCCGTACCCAGGATTTTTTTACTGGAGGGGCCCAACTGGGAAGGGTTCAGGAGGGGTCTCCCTAATTTATTTTTATGTCCCCCACCACTATAGGGGGGGAAATATATTGATTTTGCCCTGTCTGTTGGTTGGTTTGTGTGTTTGTTTGCTCCAACTTAAACATTTTGCCATAACTTTTGCAATATTGAAGATAGCAACTTCATATTGGGCATGCATGCGTATCTCATGGATCTGCACATTTTGAGTGGTGAAAGGTCAAGGTCATCCTTCAAGGTCAAAGGCCAAATATATAGCTTCAAAGCGGTACAGAAGGGGACATATTGTTTCTGACAAATACATATCTTGTTTTAATTTGCACTGTTCAAGGTGAATGTTATTAAAAATGCTTAAAAACCTTTTTGATATAAAATTAAAATTTAAGTGATATTAAAGTAAAACCTTTCTTAAGTCTGAAGCTTTAAATATTGGTGTGTAATTGACACAAATGTTCTAATTTTTGGTATGTATGTCTTCCTAGATGAACTTCAGATGAAGTTAGAAAGTTGATGCGGTTCATTGATATTTGGCCAAATTATTGGTTGGACTCAATTATTTCTCTATATTAACTGTTTCCTGGTGGTATTTTACAAAATTCTGATCAGATATTTAGCTGATTTGTTTGCCTCCCGTAGAGTGGCATATAGCAGTCTGAGCTTTTCCGTTTGTCGGTCTGTACGACATTACATTTTCTTTACATTTTTCTAAACGATAAAAGTTATTGACATGATAAAATTGGTGTGTGAGTCTACAAACATGACTTACAGATGAAAGGTGAGTTTCATTTTGGTCCATTAATTTTTGGCAAGGTTCTGGGGCTTGTTCCCAACATTATTTATTTTATAGAAATTATTGACACCTGCAATTTTCTAAATTATGACCTCTTGTATCAGTTGCATTTATTGGTTGTTTCTCTTTACTTCGCCAACCAAAAGACGTGTTACATCAACCATCGAAAGAAAAAGCATTCAGGATCCCAATGGGTAATTGCCTGATCAGGGATGTGTGTACAAGGTGATAAGAAAACATTCCAAAGGGGCTTATCCACTGGCCTATAAAATAGCGCTTATCCCCTTGTTTATCATGGACAATAGAGCACATCTGCTCTTTTGCATTGAGGTAAAGTTTACTGTGGGCCCTAGCACGAGAGAAAATTTGCATTAGGCCAATTATTTTTTTAAATCCTAACTCAACAACCAGCTTGTGGGAGGGGCCGGGGCCCCAGGGCCTGGGAACGGACCTGCATCGTGCATGATACAGATTACTACAGCCTACAGGAAGCTTAGTCTAGCCAGTATTTTGTCAATATTAAATATATGAACAGCAATTGTTAATACTATTTTGAACAATTTAAAACACTTAAACACACACAAAATTGCAAAAGGTAAATGAACATACAAATTAATGTGAGAAAACTATCTATCTTCTATCTTCGGATGCTGTTGAACTCCCCTTTTGTTGATGTTTTGTTTAGTGCATGGCGACCAGACTGGAGACGAGTATTCTATTTGAGGTCTGACCAGAGTTTTAAATGCAGTTTCTTTTACTTTATGTTTTTAGTTTGGATGCTACGTTTAAAAACTTACACATTTAAATTACTATTTTTAAAGTAAATTGTACACCCCAAAGTTTCCGCATCTCGTGATAAATCTTCAATTACGAGAGCTTTTAAACAAAGCAAATTATGACAACTACTAAAGAAAAGAAGAAGGTTACAATCTAGTCATTCCACCTGGATAAAATCGAACGATCTGTTTCCGTGGTGATATCGCGTAAATTATGATATAGCATTGGAATAGCTTAAAATAGTTCAACACGTGTTAGAATCGGCAGATCCCAATCAGTCGTAGTAGATGGTACTAAGTCTGACCAAGTCCCAATTACCTCTGGAGTGCCTCAGGGATCTGTCCTTGGCCCCCTCCTTTTCCTCCTATACATAAATGACCTCCCTTCCCTTGTTACATCCCAAGTTCGCCTCTTTGCTGATGACACTGCCATCTATCTAACAGTGACATCCGAGGCGGACTGTCAAAGGTTACAAGACGATCTCCATAAACTAGAGAAATGGGAAGAGCTATGGGACATGGAGTTTAACCCTGGCAAGTGTCAGGTTCTCCATGTCACACGGAATCGTAAGCCCATTGCGCACCAATACAAGCTTTATGGTCAAATCCTATCCCCAGTTAAGGACGCAAAATACCTTGAAGTTGACATTTGCCATGATTTAAGTTGGAACACACATATCTCCAGGACCACAACAAATGCAAACAAAACATTAGGTCTCCTCAAACGTAACATCAAGACAAAACATGAAAAGGTCAAATCACTATCCTATCAAACACTAGTACGTCCCCAACTTGAATATGCTTCCCCCGTATGGTCACCACACACTCAGGTCAACAAACACAACATAGAAATGATTCAGCGGCGAGCAGTCAGATGGGTAAAAAATGACTACTCCCATTACACCAGTGTCACACAACTGCAAAATACACTCAACTGGCGCACCCTTGAGAACAGACACATAGATGCCAAACTTGTCATTTTCTACAAAGTCTACCACCATCTTGTGGCCATATCCCTCCCATCTTATCTTGAAGTCTCAACCAGGTTAAACAGACACATGCATCCCCTCAGTCTTCGTCAAGTCCATACAGGTTATGATTACTTTAAGTACTCTTTCTTCCCCCACACCACAGTATTGTGGAACAGGTTACCCCACCCCGTCGCAATGCTGCCTGACCTTGAGAGCTTCAAGCAGGCAGTAGCCCAACTTAGCCACTAAACTCATGGGAATTGCTTTTATCCATTTTTATCCCTTGTATACTATATCACTTTTAAATCTCCTAACAACCTAACAACACTATCCTTATTATTGTACCAATTCTTAATTTGCTGAAAGATATCTTTCTCAGCTTTTACTCTTTTACTTTACTAACAGCCAACGCGCACCCTGCCCATAATACTCGCGAGAGGCGTGAGGCAGTACTATGAGATAGATAGATAGATGCTTACCTATAGCACATTTTCTAATCCATCTAATCGAAAGAAGTATAAAAGGTGGCCGATTAGCCAAAGATTGGTACACCATATCCTTACCATCTTTACCCACAGGGATTTCTAAGAAAAATACCCTACATAATATATAACATATATTTGTAGTATATAGAGTATTTTTCTTAAATGTCCCTGTGTCTTTACCAACTCGATGCGCGTGTGATTTTGGTTGTGTTCACATTCCGGACAGGTTCGATGTCCTCGTGGTCATCGTGGTCCGATCATCCGATTATTCCAGAACACTTCATGGACTTAGTAAGCTGTTATCACGAGTTGGTATCGTGTTCCCGTTACTCGATCTGACGTTATGTTTTAAAGATATACGTACCTCAAACGACATATAAATTGGACCGGGGGGCAGTTTCATTAAAGATCGTACAGTAATTTTGATATGCGACTCAAATATTTAACTGAAATTTTACAAGCTGTTCATCAATATCCACTCAAAATATAAACACTGGTGGAAAAATGATGAAATATATAAGTATACTGGAAATTTGTATTATTATACATTGCTGTTTTGCAATATTGTTTCTTTGAAATATGAATCGTTTTCAACATTTGTCGTACGATGTTTAATGAAACGGCCGCCAGGGACCTATATATTGTTTGTGGTGTAAGTGCAGATAAACAAACTCCAGAATAACTCCTCACATTGATCAACTCCCCAATGTGGGTTAACGGTAGATAGTGCATTCATAGGTCAAATCCTTCCAGATCTGCAAATATCATTACCGGTAGCCTGTTTTTCGTTTTTTTTTATTCAAGTCTGTAACATGTAGTAACGTATTTACTGAGTCATCCTTCTGTTCACAGCACGTTGGCGAGCTGCATGGCATTTCTATCTTAAACACGACGACCAGAATCTGTATTCGTAATGTTGAACATGTTTAGCTCGACAACATTGACCTGGCAATATATATATATATATATATATATATATATATATATATATATATATATATATATATATATATATATATATATATATATAAGATTTAATTTCAAAATTTCAAAATGATGAACATAATAAAACAGTTAAGACAAACCGGTTTACCGATCAATGACCGTCTCTTCTTATTAAAGATAAATAGATCGACAGGGCACGAGTTTTTGTGTCACACTCTCAGCATGTCTTCGAATGGAGGCATATGAGACATGTCATCTCGCACCTAAAGAAATATCGAATGAGACAAAAGTTATTTATATATTTTATTGTTCTAGCCTTTAAATATATGTATAGTAGTTGGTTTCAGCCGATTAACGTTGATTTCAAAGTAAAAAGAGACGTTAATATTTCGTAAATTTTTTATTTCTTAATATTTGATAATTAACGTAGTATTCTT
Source organism: Dreissena polymorpha (assembly GCF_020536995.1). Taxonomy (NCBI): domain Eukaryota; kingdom Metazoa; phylum Mollusca; class Bivalvia; order Myida; family Dreissenidae; genus Dreissena; species Dreissena polymorpha. The sequence goes on along the minus strand of NC_068355.1, from coordinate 61,453,309 downwards.
GTAAAAATAATATCAATACCACGAGTAGATAAAAAAAATATTCATCGACACAAATACATTTTCGGTTTTAGTTCATTCTGTTACATATTTGTAAAGGTTAAACTGACGACTGTTAAGAAAAATAACGCCACGATGTAGAAAATGATGTAATTAGATAATTAAGAACAATGATGTAATTAGATAATTAAGAACAAAATAGCAGGGGCGTAGTTAACGGGGAGGCAGGGGAGGCGGCCGCCCAATATTTTGGCTAGTCGTCGTTATATAAATAAAAAGTAAAATCCCCCAAAATTGCAGTTCCAAAACCAGTATTTTTGTAATCACGCGCCGTCAGTGCAGAAGCCATTGGTCCCCTCTCCGTCTGCTCCGAGGTTGCCAATAGTGATGTGTCAATATCCCTTGTTAGGTGTCATAAACCAGGGGCCTGGGTAAATGTCATTGCGTTAATTGACCAGTCGCCAAATTATCGATCGCTCCGCCCACACAGTCACGTGGTCTAGTGATTAGAAAACTCCGACAAGCAGATCGCAATTATAGCGGATTACGTGAGGGAAATTCTATATTTGTAATGATGTATTATGCTCTTTTCTATAAAATAAATTATTAAAGCCGCACACTAAACTAAACTGCTTTGTAAAACGTTAATACAATCATAAAAAACTTTAGAGAGAAATGGCGTAATCAAAATAAATGAGTTAACGGCAGACTGACTATCAGAAACGTTTCTTATACATATTATATAGGGAGGTGATGAAAAATCCGTTGTAAAAATGAGCATTTATTTCATATTGATTTTGAACTTGTATTCAACCGTCTGACAGTGAACCCGGTGGCTATTCATATATAATTTTGAAAATATTTTTATTAAATTCAAATGACATATCCATATCATGATGGGTTTTTTGTTTATTAAAAATGTTTAGATCTTTGTTTTATTGTGTTATTTTTAAAAAGACACCGATTTTTTTATTTAGATATAAATTAAATTTTGATTGTAACCATAATTTAATACAGGCCTGATTTCGTGGTTTCATTAACAGATAGTCTAATATGCATTTTATTACATTTATGTTTAATGCGAACCTATCACTATCAAAAAATGAAATGTTGGTATTACGGTGCTGTTCACGAACATTCGAATTGAATACATTTAGCATACTATGCATTTGCTTATTTATAACAAGATGGCCCTTATATGGTAATTGCAATTTTCACATTTCTCCCCGTATCAATATATGTTGTATTAGAAATGTTGTTGTTGTAATATAAGCCGTACATTTTACACTTGAAGTCGCTTTAAGCTGGCTAAGCCGCGTTGAAATCACCTTTTTGTTGTTTTCACTTTAGTTAAAACAATATTTAAGTTAACAATTTATGATGATTTCCCTTGTTTATGATCCACAGAAAATAAATATATAATTGGAAATCATTTAAGTAATTAAATAGTTTTCTTTTCTTGTGTACAGTACCTAACAATGCCTTAATGTTCCTTCATTCTGAGATCCACGCAACATACTGTTATTTATTAATCATCGACAATTACGCTGAGATTAATAAGCACGTGTGGCAATTATTATGTTGCCCAAACTGCTTAATAATATTGTGCATCAAACGGTATAACACGTTTTATAGAACACACACCTGGTGTGGTTAAACTATGTATTGTGTTTGTTTTCTCAATACTCGTTCATATGTTCAAGAAATAAAGATAAAATAATAACCTTTTATTAAGTATGTATAGCACCTACAATTTTGAATAATGATCGATCAGTAATGATCATGCATTTGATATAAAATCTGTGTAAACTCTTAAAAATTACGTCCATTCCATATGTTCAACACGCTTTGTTTGTCGGACAAAATGACGGCCAGATAAGCGTTGCTGAGGGGTGTGTAAAAAATCGATATCTGATTGGCTGATCGACAAAATGTGGGCGGAGTTGGCGACTGGTCAATTGTTTTATTGTTCTTTTCCGTGATTGCACTGTCGGTGTTTTTATTAAGGACAGGCTGTTCTTTTAATTTTAATTGATCGCTTTAATTCAAAGGTAACTGCCACTTAAAACAATTTTGAGTAAATATACGCGTGAAAAACATTAATCTGATTGAAAATATTTTTGTTTTCTAAGTATAACACTTATTATTTTATTGGAAATCATTGAAACAATTTCATATATGTTATTGTTTAATGTTCAAAATGAGTATTCCTAATCAGCCTCGAAATTTTGCATTTCCTAAGTGTACATTCGGAAAGAAAAAGCCAGAACAGCGTTCATTCCAATCTAGTTGGTTTGATTCGTTCACATGGCTCCATAAGGTATGTATATTAGTATTAAATTCTAATTTGCGACCGTTGTTAAATTTTATGAACCTGACGTCGATCTAAATATAAACGAAATTTAATAAAAACAACAACAACACACCATACACATAATACTCGTATTGTTGCTTAGTAATGTTTTTTTTATATATTATTATCATTAATATTTAACAGAAAATGTATTACATTAACGATGTTATTCTTTTCAGAGCCGGAACCTTGCGTCCGCCTCCCCAATGTTTGAAGGTTATCTACGCCCCTGAATAGGATGATACGTACTATGTAATAGCTCATTCTGTAACTCTATGTATGCGCCGGACATCGTCGCTGTAGTAGAAGTAGTAGTAGTAGTAGTAGTAGTAGTAGTAGTAGTAGTAGTAGTAGTAGTAGTAGTAGAAGAAGTAGTAGTAGTAGTAGTAGTAGTAGTAGTAGTAGTAGTAGTAGTAGTAGTAGTAGTAGTAGTAGTAGTAGTAGAAGAAGTAGTAGTAGTAGTAGTAGTAGTAGTAGTAGTAGTAGTAGTAGTAGTAGTAGTAGTAGTAGTAGAAGTAGTAGTCGTAGTAGTAGAAGAAGTAGTAGTAGTAGTAGTAGTAGTAGTAGTAGTAGTAGTAGTAGTAGTCGTAGTAGTAGTAGTCGTAGTAGTAGTCGTAGTAGTAGTCGTAGTAGTAGTAGTAGTAGTAGTAGTAGTAGTAGTAGTAGTAGTAGTAGTAGTAGTAGTAGTAGTCGTAGTAGTAGTAGTAGTAGTAGTAGTAGTAGTAGTAGTAGTAGTAGTAGTAGTAGTAGTAGTAGTAGTAGTAGTAGTAGTAGTAGTAGTAGTAGTAGTAGTAGTAGTAGTAGTAGTAGTAGTAGTAGTAGTCGTAGTAGTAGTAGTAGTAGTAGTAGTAGTAGTAGTAGTAGTAGTAGTAGTAGTAGTAGTAGTAGTAGTAGTAGTCGTAGAGTAGTAGTAGTAGTAGTAGAGAAGTAGTAGTAGTAGTAGTAGTAGTAGTAGTAGTAGTAGTAGTAGTAGTAGTAGTAGTAGTAGTAGTAGTAGTAGTAGTAGTAGTAGTAGTAGTAGTAGTAGTAGTAGAAGTAGTAGTAGTAGTAGTAGAAGAAGTAGTAGTAGTAGTAGTAGTAGTAGTAGTAGTAGTAGTAGTAGTAGTAGTAGTAGTAGTAGTAGTAGTTGTTGTTGTTGTTGTAGTTGCTGTTGTTGTTGTAGTAGTTGAAGTTGCAGCAGCAGCAGCAGTAGGAGGAGCAACAGAAGCAGCAGCAGCAGTTATAGCCGATATACTTACGAAACTTAATTAGCTATATTCTGCTCATTTATCATTATAAAACAAGTCAAAGTTCATGAATTCCGTCGTTTCTTATCACAAATAAAATTCACGTGCAAGAAAGTGTGCTTTCCTTATCAAACATCGGGAGCATATATAAACTCGATTCTAGTTCAGAACAGAGTGAAATTACTAAACTGGAATTTATACGGATAATTTTGTAAAAGACATTGTTGTAATATTACTATTTGTGATCAATTTTTTACACAAAATTTAGAACGCGCGACAAAAAAGTACTTTTGTTATTATTTAATGAGATATTTGGGCATATAAAATGGCCAGCATGGTTCCTGTTTTTCTTGTATTTCTGCCGATTATTCATTCGTCGTTTGGTGCCGTTAGTCTTAACCTGAAAGGATCGTTCGTCGTCAAAAGTCCGGCGTTCTCCACTCTATACAAGGATACATCGCCACAGGGTTCGAAACCAAAGTACAATCTGATCGTCTCTACGTTTGCTGGACCAACGATCTTCGGCCCCAGTGTAGACAGCGTCCAGCTTGTGCGAGATATGGGCATGCGCATGAATGATATAAGTAGCATCACACCGGAAGTGATCACCAAAAGTGTCATCTGGCCAAACGAAATCTCCGTCGTTCCAGGTTATTTTTCCCATTTCCAATTCCAATTGTATATCTTAATTAGCGATTATTTAACAAAAAACATGCATACACTCTTTTTAAAAATTGACAAGACTTTCTGAAACTTGTCCCCTGCAAAGTGTGTTTGTATGTTTGTTTAGTTAAGTTTGTAACAGTATTACAGTTTCATCACTTAGGTAAGTTTACCAACTCAAACTTTTCTTGGCTATTTTTGGTATCGGTATTAAGTGCACTTTTTGTTGCAGTAACTGACTACTACCCTATTTAAATAAGAGACAGGGCGATAATTTCCGAAGAAACGATTTCGTAACAATTCCTAGATAAAGTATACAGTCGGGCTCAGATGTGAAGTCCAGCACTGTACCATCAAAGCTCAATGATGCTGTCTACTGCAAATTAAAATTCTAACGTGTATTATTTATACTTGTATCAACCTATTTTATATACGCCATTATAATTGATTCTAACACTTTTGAACATGAAATTTAAATACTTTGGGAACCAGGCGCCAGTAATTTCAAGAATTACATCATTTGATCATATCACGCTCGACTCGCAATTAAAGATTGAAAATTCATCACATGGAAAAGCAAATGTGTTTGAATAATGTTCGAGTGTATGGATTAAAAAAAAACATTGCAATTATAGGGGTATTCCACAACGACCCGATTTCACACGATTTGTCCCTATTTCCAATATTTTGAGGTCGGGGACATAACTCAATCGGCGAAGGTCCAAACTCATTCGTAGTTAGTCGCGGGCGAGTCGTGAGCCCTCAAAAAATCACGGCCAGTTTTTAAACGTGTTTAAAATTTGACCAAGACCTCCCAGGCTGAATTTAATCGCAGTTGACTCGTAACAGCGTCGTAGTGCGTTCTTGGGCGTCGTAATGGAATCTTAGGTAATTCGTGAATCAATCGGGAAATCGGTGATCACGTGATCTGTCTACGAATGATTTACGACTTTGTCAAGACTCTCGATAGTTCACCCCGATTGAGTTGCGAGCCCGCATAGATTCTCGCGATTTAGTTACGAAACAGTTACTTTTCGTTACAGATTTTGTAAAGAATGATAAAGAAATAATATTTTTCCATCATGTTTTGTTGTCGAATAACCCACAGTAAGGAGTATAGATGCGTAGGAATTAAATCACGAATTCGGAGCACGAGGGCTTTGATAACACGAATCTTTACTCCTTACTGTGGGTTAATCGACAAAAAGCCATCATAGAAAAATATTATTTCTATTCTTACACGATTCTGATTGATTTGCTTCAAGCTTTTGGACGTGAACTATATTTTCCAATACTCCGCCCTTCTTAGTACAAAGTTCACTATTTAGTGACGTCATTGAATTGTACAAACATTTGACGTCGTTTTCATTCACAAATATTTTGCAAATTCGTCGTAACTAAATCGTACCACTGTCGTAACTGAATCGCAGACTGTCACGAGTATTCCCTATTCAATAAATGTGAGAAATCGTAGCGAATTGTGGGCTTGTTTTCGTAGTGGAATAGGGCCATTAGTCAATAAAATGTTTTGCGGTTTCAGATGGAATTTTCCAAGAACACCTGCTTGCGATTCCGGACGGATTTTTGGTTCCCACCAAGACAAATGGTGCTATTAAACTTGTGGACGTTTCAACACCGGGACACAGTGTCGGGCCATTTATAGTGAGCGAGCAGTCTAACGGGGAATGGTTTTACCATCGTGTCGAGTGGAAGGACATGGATGGAGACGGGGATCAGGATATTGTCACGTGCAGGGCTCGGGAGCCGATAATTCCAATCATATTCGGTAGTTTTGCCTGCTGCGTGGCAAAGAAATATGAATATGAGCCGCGTGGGAAAACTGGGCTTATTGCATTTGTGTAAAATGTCCCAGATTTGCCTGTGCAGTTACGCCTAAACTGGATTTTTCTTTAAACGAAAAATACCTTTAAAGCGAAAAGTGTCGTCCATTATAAGCCTGGCTAATCTGGGACGACACTTTCCGCAAATGCATTAAGACCAGTTTTCATAGAACGCCGCTCATATAATAATGTTACATATAATAAAGTTACAGTATACAAAACAATGTCGTCGCCTTTAAAACATTGCAACGATGCCACACGAAGAAAACGCGAGAGTTTAGTCCTTTCCCGTGGCGTCACTATTAAATTTCTTAACGCGATATTTCGCGTTGTTGCACCCTAAAGTGGTCTAGACAACTAAATTTAAATCAGACACTTACTCCTTAATTAAGATAATTTAAGTTGTTAATTTACTCAACTCTCACTGAGAGAGTTAATCATATTAAATAAGGAAAACATTTTTTCACACATCCCCCCCCCCCTCCCCAAATGAAAAGCAAACAAACAATAAAATACATCACGACAACAACAATTAACAATAATTAAGATATTCATTTCAGGTAGAAAAGATGAGGAATTAGTGTGGCTGGAGAATCCATCCGGCAATTACAAGACCACGTGGAAGACGCATGTGCTCGCGCACGGGCCTGACGTCTACTTTCGATTAGCTCAACTGGCGACCGGCGACGGGGCTAAGCCCTGCATATTCACCGCCCAATTCTTTACTGAGAGTATATCCGTGTATTGGTCAACCAATAAGAATGGGCTTTTCACGAACGCGACAGAGGTAAGCTATGATTCATGACAAAATATGAGGTACATGTATACAAAAACGATAGCTGCAGATTAAGTTAAAAATCCTTTTTGCATAAGTAATGGCTAAGTTTAAGATATAATGAGTTGAACCAAAGGTCAAGCTAAAGTGCGGTAAACAAAAATTGAAGCTAATACATAAGCAAAGTGGAATATATAGTATGAAGCAAACCAGAGTTGGAGCTGTTTACGCTGTTAACTTATGTTGAAGCTACGGCATAGGTTATACACATGCTGAAGCTATGGAACTTAATATAAAGCTATGGCATGAGGTGACCCAAAGTTAAAACTACGGCGTGGTGTGAACCAAATTTGAAGCTACGGCATCATTATGTACTAATAGCTTCAGCATGAGGAAACCAGACATTTAAGCTACCGCATGCGATAAACCAATGTTGAATTTATGAAATAGGTTATTCAATGTTGAAGCGTCGGCTTGAGGTAAACTAAACGTTGGATCTAAACACTGAGCAATGGTAAAAACAAATGGAAACTACGAAATTGGGTTAACCAAATTTGAAGTTACGGCATGGGCTAAACAAATGTGTTTTCCTATAAAATGTGGTAAGTCATGGTAAAGCTACGAGTTTAATGGATGTTCGTAAAATGTCGTCTCAGATTATCCTGTGCAGTCTGTACAGCCTAATAAAGAAAGACACTTTCCGCTGTCATGGTAGTTTTTGTTTCAATGTCGGCTAACGCACATGCTTTAAGCCCTGTTTTCGAAGAGCGCGGTTCATTTGGGCCGTGTTCTGTGCCTGTGCAGTCCGCACAGGATAATCAGGGACGACACTTTCCGCTTTTATGAATGTTATCGTTTCAAGAAAGTCTCTTTTTAGCAAAAATCTAGTTAACGCGAAAAGCGTCGTCCCTGATTAGCCTATGCGGATTGCACAGGCTAATATGGGACGACACTTTACGCACATGATTTAAGCCTCTTTTTCCCAGAGCGCGGTTCATTTTACCTTTAGCTTCAATCGCGAGTGATTGACAACTCTATTGGACGGGTGTTTGACGTAGAACTAGCTGACCTTAACAACGATGGTCGTGTAGATCTTCTGGTGACCACGAACGGAAACAACGGGTCGCTACTGGCGTATGAGATACCGGACGACTTTCGGTAGGAGCGGGTAGCAAACATATTTAAACATCCAATTACTTTATTAATTATGTTATTTATTGGTTATTTTAATTTATTAATACATATGTTTGCCTTTCATATGTATAATTAAGTTTTGATTTCAAATGTTCAAATGACTTGGCATACACATAGGAAAGTAGTTACTGGTAAAATACCGTGTTCTTCGGCACGTTATTAAAACTCCGGTATGTTAAATTTCAAAGATGATAATTAAAACACCAATTAAAACACAACAGCACCGTCAAAATGAAGATTAACTGTATTCCTTCAATTGTATTCTGTATATGAATCATCATTTCTTTAAACAAATACGAAATGTATATCAGGAAAAGAACACTACATAATTCGGAAAACATTCAATTACCTTTTCCTTACTAATTAAAACACTTCTTTTCTAACAGGACGGGTCGCTTTATCAAACACGTGATCGCCGTTGGTTTCACTCCGAGAAAGCCGGGTACCGGAAAGGGTGCCCCCGGAAGCGCAATTGCTGTTCACGCGCAGACGAACGACACAAAGTGAGTTGATAGGTGATATTAAATTACCTTTTATTTTGGTATTCGTCTTCTTTGCCTGCATAGAAATACCTTAGACAAACACACATCCAAAACTTTTTCGGAGATTTTACGCTTGTTTTTTTTATCATTTTAAGATTAACTGCAAATCTAACAGTAACTGATAACACTTATATAAATATTAACACATCCAGAAACCCGAAGTACATTTGCATCCAAATACGTTACGTTTATGCGGTAGTAAACAATATACAGGAATTCTTTAAAATTGTGTTCGGAATCGTCGAGAAAAAAAAACATGTTTGAAAATGCAAATATTGAAAATTATTATTCTTATAATACGTCTGTCTTTTTGCTTGAGGTAAACACTTGGAGACTTTTCTAACGCATCACTTAATCATATCAATATAGCTCCCTTATTTTTGAACGGTTTGTGTTGAAATTTGGACCAAGAATAATTCAACACATATCTTATTATTCCTGAAAATTTATTTGAAATTGAAAAAGCAACAAAATATAAAACTTAACAAATTAAAAACGTCACTTCAAAAGTCAAATTCACAAACTCGTACAATGTTAAATAATAACGATGTGAAAAGTAAAACGAATAAACGCACAAGTCTTAATAACTGAACGGCTTGCAACATGCCGATGGAGCCGTTTTGCTCCTGAATATAAATAGAGCCATATTGTTTTTCTTTAATTCATGTTATGCTTTTCTTGTGTAAAAACTTACCTAGAATTATCAAATTGAAATTCAATTGGAATAACATGTATATCGCCTTTTAATACACTTGCTGATTTGTCTAACGCAACACTTTTAAAACTTACACATCTCAGTAATGAGTAAATATTTTTATTTTAAATTGCACATGTGATTATTTTACTACAATATGTGCAAGCTAACGATAAAATCATTCATCCGTGACGATCGGACGCTTTAGCAAGTGGGAAAGGTAGCCTATAAAATGCAAAGTGCGCGATTGCGCTCCTGAATATTCATACCAGCTGTATTGTTTTGAAAATTAATTTTATGTTTTCTTTCTGTAAGAACCCACCTAAAATAATTAAATTGAAATAAAACTAGAATTAAATCGCGTTTCAACATTTCCACGTGCAAAAATATGGAACCACACCTACCCCACGTGCTAAAGCATTCAATCGTCACGGATGAATAATTCTATCGTAAGCTTGCATAGAATGTAGTCAAATGATCGTATTCAAAGTTTTAAATCAATATCTTTATTCATAACTGAGATATTCAAGTTTGAAAAGGGATGCGTTAGAAAAGTCCCCAAGTGTAATGGGACCACTCTAAGCGCACGGATGGGCGGGCGGGCTCCTGTTTTCGCTTTTTAATGTGATTTGATCAGCGAATCTTATCAATACTTTTTGAAAATGTGCGTTGAAATAAAATGGACAAGAGTTTTATAAGTAATAACCACCAGGCACGTAAGAGTTATATGCCTTTATTTATACAAAAACTGCGAAACTAAGTCGTACAATATTCATCGAATATTTTCCATTCTTTCCGGGAATGTTTATTGACATGAAATGGAGGTTATACAAAAACAGGACGCTTGATTCGCCGAAAGTCAAGTTCGATATGTTTGAGAAGGGCGTATATTTCTTTCCTTGAACTTGTTTAAGCTCTTTTCACAACCATACAACCACTCAAAGTAGTTTTTAAGCTGACATGATGTATTTCTAAAGAATTATTATCAAACCAATAAAGAATCAAAGCGCTGAAGGCACTGAAGATGTTCGCCATTGCATAATTTAACACGCAATTCATTTTTGAAAATCAATCGCAAGTTTGAAATGAACACACGCCATTCAACTTTATAAAGTGTGTGTCAGAGCGCACGGGTCGAGTTTTGTGTGCACTTTTTATCATCCTTATTATTTCATAGAAATAACTAAGACAAAATAAAAACAACTTGCTTTTTGGAAGTTCTGAAAGCATAGAAAGTATGATGAAAATGGTAATGATAACTTAATATAAAGAAAATTTGCAGTCACCATCATATTAAAGGAATATTTTTTTCTAATATCAAATGACTATCTCACCAAGAATATAAATTCATAATGAAAGTTCCGTGTACAAAACTTTTGATTTTTGACACCATATACAAATTCAAAATATACAATAATCTTCGTATCTTGTATATGGAGGAATAAAAGTATATAAACATTACTGTTTATGCTTTACTTGTTACCCGAGCAGTTCACACGGTGTCAACAACGCCAACATAAACATAGGTATAGAGAACTAATGCGCTTTTAGGCGTAGCTGTTTCAGTTTTCATCTTAGTGACTTTTACATAACGCCAACAGACACGCATGAATATTTTCGAATATTTAATAAGCTGATTCGAGATACAACCTCTGAATTTTTGCTACATCACTGCGTATGTGCTCAATTCAAAGGATGTAGCACTGTTCAGTGTAAGGAATTCCGGACTACTCTCTGTATGCTCAAACGACACAAACTGTGGCCCTGTTACAATTACGCGTTACAATCCATCTCGCAGAATTTCACTTTCGTCTCCAAGATGAGAAAACAATCATCAGCGAAATAGTATAGTGTCACGATAAGAGAAAATTGTTTAATTATCATACCACAATGTTTGCCGTACTTGGTCAGCACGTCTGGAAATCATTCCTTAATGTGTGGATAGGCTGCCATTATTAACAAGTTTGCTATTTTCAATTCAATTTTGTATCAAAAAGCATTGTTCTTAAATGTGGCATTTCAATTCGCAATGAGATTTGTAATGACCCTCGTCATGCGAAAATGGGTTTATTCCATATGCGCCCATCATATAAATAGCCCACTCAGCTATCCCTCCTTCTGGTAAGGAGAAACATAACATATTGAGTGATTTTAAAGCGAACAGTATCGCCTATGGCCTGATTGCGCAAAAGCACATGTTGGGTTTAACAAACGCTTGCCGAAACGCATAAGACCCATTTTCGCATGACGGCGCTATTGACGTGTGATTTAAATGTGTCGAAAGAAAACTGCGTTGAAATCAAATATAAGCATACGATATATTTCGATAGTGAAGAAAGATACTCATAACAAGGCATATGAGGACACATATGAAGTGCTCTCCCGTAGTATATTTTTTATTTACTCACACTAATGTGTGGTTTGACAATGCTAACACACATTTCATGCGGTGAATATGCAGCTTACAAGTGAAAAACACAACACAATAGTTTAACTTTTGTTTAATTGTATTTAATTATTTAGAAAAGTAAATTGCTAACTTTATTTCAAAGTCAGCGTATACGCCGACTACATTTTTAAAAGACATTTATTGTTATAAATATATTTAATATAATATATTAAGTTGTTTTCGGTTTTAGCGATTAAAAAGCATTTTCGAGGTTGCCTATAGTATGCCTGTAGTAATTGATGAACTCATATCCAACTGTCTATGTATTGAGAACTGTGAATATAAACAAGCTTAACCTTCTACTAACCTTCTACTATTGCATTCGTATTATTATTATAAATTGTTTGTTATATTCGGGTTTAGCAATTATGAAACTTTTTTTTGTCTATCGTATCGCTGAAGTTATTGTTGAACTTATGTTCAACGTTTTATAAATTGAGAATATAAATTAGCGTCAACTTTTTCCCGAATCTCTCAATTTACGATCTGTACTACGTCATTGAGTTGTATGCGAGAGCGTAACCTATTGCGTTGTTATAACCCGTAAACTTTACTTTGTTTATCGACAGACGCATCTATTAATAGCCTCATATCATGAATGCCAAAACACCCGCGAACAAGAACCACGTGACCAAATATGACGCAAAACGCAAATACCATGCGACTACGACTTTTATTATGTAAGAACGCTCCGCAATTCCTTTAAAGCCGGAGCCTTGTGATTGCTATTACGTAAATAATTGACCTCTAACTGAAGTAAGCAAAGGAAACGCAGCACCTAAGTGACCCATTCCTTCTATGTGCGAAGGCAGATTGAATTTTACTAATGTATGGTTTGCCTATTATAACACTCATTACAATGCGGTAAATATGCGACTAACAAGTAAAAAACACTATAATTAAACTTTTGTTTTGAATTAAGTTATTTAGAAAACAAAATTCCAAACCTTATTTCAAAACAGCAAGACTACATTTTTTAGAGAATATTATTGTTATATTTAAATGTTTTTTTAACAGTTTCAGCGATAATGAAACATTTTTTATGTTGTCTATCGTATCCCTGTAATAATTGTTGAACTCGTGGTCAACGTATTATTAATTGAGACCTGTGAATATAAACAAGCGTAACCTTATACTATTGCGTTATTCTCACACGGACTCCCCTTTGTTTATCGCCAGCCTCAGATTTATAAATGAGCTGAGCGAAAATACATACGTCACGCACACGCAGCAGAAAGTGGACTATTTTAATCATTCATAAACAATCTCCTCCGCGACACGTACAATACGATCATTGTTAATTGATTCTTTTCTATAAAACACCGTTCGAAAATATTGAATGTAACACGATATTAATATAATGTTTCCATTTGTGAATACACATAATTGGAGAACTATAACCTCTTGCATAAATTATATAACTCTTTCTTGCGCGGATACGCAAGCGGGTATTGGGTTAATCATACCTAGGCCGTATCGACCTGAATTTCACACTAAGCATTTTAGACGGTCGCTAAAGCGACCATCTAAAAACAATATCTAACAACCTAACTGTCCATTTACGGAAGCGTATATGGTACACCGGAATAATATGGTAATGTCGGATTAGTTTATATCGACTTATATGATACACCCTGATGCTGTGATGATGTCAACATTCTATGAAGGCATGGTATGAAAAAGGTGTCATGGCGTTAAAAAAAAGGTTATCGTGTCGACTAAAACTATGATGGCAAGTCATTTTCACAAGAATATGACGCCAAACATTATGTGGATTTGTCGACTTGGAAACATGTACGTCGAGACTTTAACTCAATGTCGTTATGGTGAATAAAATTAAGAGGGAAAAACCTACACAACTATAACGACATACCATGTTATTTCACACTAAGTTACGGAAGCCTATATGGTGCACCCCAATAATATGGTCATGCCGGATTAGTTTATATCGACTTACTGCGAAATAACATGGTATGTCGTCATAGTTTTGTAGGTTTACCCTCATAATTTTACTCGCCATAACGACATTAAGTTAAAGTCTCGACGTAAATGGTCCATTGTCATTGTTTTCTTAAATTATTATTTCAGCTCAAAGCCAATTATATTACTGTCGGGCGATGATGACGGCCGCGCGTATGCGTTCGAAGCCTCCAACGTAAGTCCGACAGACTGGAATTACCGGAAATCAACGTTCGTTGACGCTGGTGATGGTACCGTCGGTGAGTTGTCTGCCGGCGACGTCGACGGCGACGGATATTCGGACGTGTTTGCGCCGTCTTTTAATGAAAACAAAGTTTACGTTTACAGTTTTAAAACCGGAAGTGGCGGTTCTACAATTATGGGATAAATGCATTCATGTTACAAAGTAACAACTGTTTACCATGAGAAATTGTAGTTCTCAATATTCTTCATATTTATCGTTTATGTTAATAAATCGCTTGAGAATAAAAGATGATACAAACATATGTTAGTGCATTAATAGTAGATTTGATTATTGTGATTTAGAGTTAGCAAAAAAATGCATGTACCGGTATTCTGCAGTGGTCTTTTACACTTAAGTATATGTTAAGCATTAGACCAGCAGCCTGGGGTGTTGTTGTTAGCAATCACCCTAGCAAGGCTTGAAGGCATAAGAACAGCAACCCAGAAACCTGCAAACTTCACATCAGCAGGCTTAGCAGGCTGGCAACATATAGTCATCAGACTAGTAGCCTAGCAGCTACGAGGCGTGAAGTCATCATACTAGAAATATAGCAGGCTTACAGAGTGAAGTTATCATACCAGCAACTTAGCAGGCTCACAGAGTGAAGTCATCATACCAGCAATCTAGCAGGGTCATAGAGTGAAGTCATCATACCAGCAATCTAGCAGGGTCACAGGGTGAAGTCATCATACCAGCAATATAGCGGGCTCACAGAGTGAAGTCATCATATCAGCAATCTAGCAGGCTCACAGAGTAAAGTCATCATACCAGCAATCTAGCAGGCTCACAGAGTGAAGTCATAGTACTAGCAACCAAGTAGCCTGGCAACGTGATTTTTTATCAGACCAGCAACTTAGCAGCCTATCAGCGTGAAGCGATTATACCAGCAATCTAGCAGCGTGGAGCCATTCGATAAGCAGTATAGAAGCATGAAGTCATTATTACAGCAATCTAGCAGCGCGGAGCCATTCGATAAGCAGTCTAGAAGCATGAAGTCATAATTACAGCAATCTAGCAGCGTGGAGCCATTCGATAAGCAGTCTAGAAGCATGAAGTCATAATTACAGCAATCTAGCAGCGTGGAGCCATTCGATAAGCAGTCTAGAAGCATGAAGTCATAATTACAGCAATCTAGCAGCGTGGAGCCATTCGATAAGCAGTCTAGAAGCATGAAGTCATAATTACAGCAATCTAGAATGCTGGCAGAGTGAAGTTATCATAACAGTAACCTAGCGACCTAGCAGCGTAAAGAAGTCTGACAAGCTAACTGGCAACGTGAACAGCGCAGACCTGTAGCCAAGCAATCAAACAGCGTGAAGTTATCAGGCCGGCAGAGGGAATGCAACGTACCAGCAGTCTAGCAGGGCGGAAGTGCAAGTGACAGTTCTGTCACAATAAGGCATACCGACAACGTGAATACCACAATCCAACCGTCTTGCACCATGTTCTCAACAAAACATCATTATGAAATTGCACAATAAATACTCCATACATGTATATTTTCTATATCAACATCTTGCGAGGATATTGTCAACGCACTGCATGTGCCACGCTAAATTACATCAAACGTTCAACTCAATATTTCGCTTTATTGTTTCGTTCGATTTCGTGCACACTAGCATACATTTTCTATAAAAACATGACTGCCAATGATTTTCTCGCGCTTGAGCTTCTGGGACTGCTTAATGTGCTAAACGTGAACTGAGCCTTGCTCTGGGAAAACGGCGTTAATGCATGTCGGTCTATTACATATGTCATATATGTGTCTTGTTCTGAGAAAACTGGGCTTAATGCTTGTGCGTAAAGTGTCGTCCCAGATTATCCTCTCCGCACAGGCTAATCAGGGACGACACTTTCCGCTTTAATGGTATTTTTAGTTTCAAGGAAGTTCCTTTTTACCGAAAATCAAGTTAAGGCGGAAAGTGTCGTCCCTGATTAGCCTGTGCGGACTGCACAGGCTAATCTGGGACGACACTTTACGCACATGTATTATGCCCAGTTTTATCAGAACAAGACACATATAATCTAAGTAACGATATTCCTTCACTGACAATCTGGAATTGAACCCTATTGTTATATGCAGGCAGTACTGCAACGCCAACATTTTACACTCCAGCTTCGGACGCCGTGACGTCATGCCTTACTGCTGCTTGGCTGCTAGGCCGAGGGTCTCCTGTAAAGGGGTTTACTCAGTAACCGGCCGTCACCGGTAACAAACGGTAGACGGCCTTATACAATTTAATGTAATTAAGTCTGGCACATCAGGCGCATGTTTGGTTCCTTTTGGAAAGACCCTGTCAAGCAAAATGGCCAAACTTTTGCAATCAAAGCATGTGATCGGCTCAATGTTAAATGGAGCCTATGATCAGAACAAATTATGGTAGTCGTCCAAGAAAGGAGAAAGAAACTTTCACAAGTCAATGGAAACCTGGTTGGGTGGGGGCGATTGAACTTTGTCCTGCCGTTCTAGTTTTAAAATGTTACAAATGTAATAGATGTACGCGACGACCGAATGCTGAAGTTCTTCTGTTATTTAGACTCTTGAACCCTTGACAATTTTCTGTGCAACAAATGTATCGCGCATGGAGCACTACCTCTTACTTTAACTTAATCCAATCAGATATTT
The DNA here is from genome assembly GCF_020536995.1 of Dreissena polymorpha. Taxonomy (NCBI): domain Eukaryota; kingdom Metazoa; phylum Mollusca; class Bivalvia; order Myida; family Dreissenidae; genus Dreissena; species Dreissena polymorpha. The sequence continues at coordinate 61,436,746 of NC_068355.1, read as the reverse complement.
TTCAAATTAATTGAAGGCTTTCATTTGAAGCTTCTGTGAGCAGCATTTTACCATAGCCGACCGTGATGTTTTTTGTTACAAAATTCGACCATTATTTATGAATATATGGCGCAAGTTGGAAAAAACGTAATTATGGAGGTTAGGTGCACTGCGAATACACTTGTGATTAAAAGTAATATTGCTAAAGTGATGGTCATTACCACCATCAACTGCCTTCCCCAGGTAAGGAAAGAGGTTTGATTTTTTTGCTGACATTTTATGTTTTCCTGATAAAATTACATTCGACTTGGTTCACTATTATGCAGTATACAATCATCATCAGTATTATCTTTACAATCACTGAGTACCGCCGTCCTGGGGCACTTATTTTATCTTTATTAGGCCATCACCCCAAAAAATCGTTGCCCGTATCTCTGCCCAACATCCGCCCGTCCGTCCTCTACGCTGCCACATCCGCTTCCCCCGTCCCTCTTCCGTCGATGAAGTGAAAAAACTATCCACCTACGGACAATTACCAGTGCGGTTGGAGATCCTTCCAAGCTCTGGGAGTCAGCGGCGGGAGAGGACGTCCGAGTCTAAGGATGATGGTTCTCGCTTGAATAACAGAGCCGTCCGCAGAAGTTCCCATATCCGACCCTCCTCAGACGATGAAGTGAAACAACTATCCAACTACGCACAATTACATGTACCATTTTGCTTGGCGATACTTCAGAGTCTTGAAGATAATCTTCTGCTTGTGACTCTCGACCCGGTCGCGACGTTCACGCTCCAGCTGCTGACCGAGCTCTTAAACTAGGGAATACTATTACATTAATAGAGTAACCTTGTTTTTCGTAAATTCGCCCTTTTCTTTTACATTTTCAACTTTGATCGCCAACTCCGTGTAGGTTAGTCTCGCCAGTATTTTGGCAAAACATTACCGACTTGAAGTTTTGGTTAATATGTCCATAAATACACATTAAACTATAGATTGACGTATTACATATGTATGTTTTTCAATATATTCACTTAAAATATTAATTAGATGTGTTAAAGAGGGCCGATACTACGGATATACATAGGGAGGGCTTGTGTTCGGCTGCCGGAGCGTTGATTGGCTTACCTAAATTCCCAGAAAAAAAGAATAAAATAGATTGTATTGATAATGTTTTATCATATATGTACATAACAAACACACACAACTGTTTTCTGTGTCTCTGATAAAAAAATTATGAATGCAACATTTTACTTTCTCTGTGCACTTTGGACGATCGTCTAAATCTGACCGAACTTAACGCAAACCGTTACTGTATATTTTGAGGCCAAGCGTTTGGTGATATATCGATAGATGTTTGATAGAAATATCGTCTGCACAAAATAAGAATAAATCGCGATGTTTGTTAATCCAGATTGAGTCAATTAAGGTAATATACTTTTTTTTATTTATTTAATATTTTAATAACCTCGCATAATGTAGTAATTTCGCATATTGATATATGTATCCTGGCATATATCCACTGCTCAGTAACTTTAGGGATTATCATTGTTCGTGGGCATTGTGGAATGAGCGAATACAAACTAACAAAGGTGACAACTACAATGCACAGGTGGAAGTAACGTACCCTGGATAGTTTATTCAAATAAATATATAAAATCATGTTTAATGAGAGAAAAAATGAAAAAAAGCGAAAAAAAAAAACCCACCCTCTGATATCGTCGACTCACCTAAATTCGCGACTAACCTAGATTCGCGGATTTTGTTTTCGTCACGTAACCGGTACCAATATTTGTTTCTGCGCATGCGTGATCGTGGCGATATGCAAATGAATGTTTACTCGATTGAAACAATTGAAGATTTGTGAAAAATAATGCATTTTAAACAAGTAAAAAGTGTGAATTAGAATCAATTAGCAAATATACCATATTTTCTTAACACCAATAATACCCGACCATCGAATTTCATAAATATTAAGTAAAAATCAGATATCACGATTTTTTGTTGTGACTGCTGTTGTAGTAGCATTGCCATATATGGAAATGTTACTCTTCGAAAACATGAGTAATTCCAACACATGATTTATTGTGTGTTTCTTAGACCATGACAATTAAGCTAATTTCTTTTTATTTTTTGTTTTTTAAGGCCATCCCTAAGCATTGTCGCAAGAATTATAGGCTTTATTCACCGACTTCCTTGATACATGCTTACAGAGCTGTTAAGGAGAAGAATAAGTCCGTTCTTAGAGCCTAAAAATTATACAGATTGTCTTACAATACTTTACGTCACAGGGTCTTTGAAAAAATCCACCCAGACACAGTTGTTACGTGAGCTGCTCCCATATTCTATGCAATTTACCCTGTTCATATGTTAATATTTTATTGTAATTTCGTGTTTGACTTTTTTGTTAAATGTTTCATTTGCACCAGAAACCAATTTAAACTGTTAAAAATAAGTTAGCTTGGCCTAATTACTCGACATTGCAATGAATTTTTGTATGACGTCATACCCGCGAATCAAGGGTAGTAAAACAAAATGGCTGACGCTGTACACTTATGTCAACAATATTGACATATACTGGTCGTGTACGTAATTCCGGCCTGTACGTAAAAAATCGGCCACCTGTGTTAAATCATTTTCATGATCTTAGCATACACATTTTGCTGATTTATATTAAAATCAATTTAAAAACCGACCCTTTTCTCAATATTTTGCACATTGAAGAAGCATATCACTGTGAACTTTTATATCACAATGTCACAATTGAAGGACGATATTTTTGTCATGTGGAAAAAGTGACATTCTCAATGTTTGTATTACTTATATTTATATAAGAAACAAATATATTTGTTAAAATTGTTATTTTTTATCTAATAAACTTTAACTAAGGTATTTTCAATTAATTGTATAAAAACATATATCAAAACATAAAAATTAGGACCAAATATATACTTTTTAAATATATGAATTACCTCCCTTGATTAGAATAATAATAGGTTATTTGTTGTACAAATAAATACAAGCGTTTACTAAAAATCGACAATAAAGTAAACTGTTTATACAAAATGTGTTAAATTTCTTAGCTGTATTATTTTTTTTTTATAAAACATATTAAAAACAAATAGTTTTTAGGAATTTGCAGTTGCCAATTGAGAGTGATTGTTCACTATATTTATTAAGTTAGGTAGGGGGAGTAACTGGTATATAATGTCGCATATATTTTAAGTTTCAAGTGAAAAAAAATTGTTTGTGTAAACCTTTATTAATACTCCTAAAATGAGGACATTTGTCTAAAGATATTGCTTTGTAATTTTACCTGCAGATTAAACTAAAAGGTGGCCGATTTTTTAGGTACAATTGCCCTATGAAAATTGATAGTTTATATGTCATTAATTTCTGTTCATAAAAGTAACATACACTGATCTAATTCTATTGAAATTTTCATGCTAGATGAGTTTTGAACCCAGGATTATATATGTGAAGTTTAGTTTCAACCAGTTGCCTAAAACAAAAGATTTTGTTAAAATAGTCCCAAAAGTGGCCGGAATTACGTACACGACCAGTAAGAGCTTTAAACACATTGTTTGGAAATCACAATGGAACATATCAGCAAAGAATGAATTTATTTTAAAAAGGTTAATGTTTGTTTTCGTTGTTTTTTATGCGTTATTATTTTAATATTGACATTTAATGTTAAGGTCGCGAATTTACGGTAATCGAGGATATTAAAATCATAACAAGGTCATTAACTAGAATTTTCATAGGCCTTTCTTCGCGGGCCGCAAAAATGTAAAAAAATAAAATAATCCAAAGCATCCCTTGGTCCTCTTATGGACAATTGGACAACCTTTCAAAAAAAGTTTACTTCAAAGAAATCCGTCCAGCGGTTTACTCACAGTGGGTCGATAACCACGCAGTATTTCGAACCAAACGGTCTACAAGAATAAATGTGGGACAGACGTTCGCACAATATTTTTGAGTTTAAATCGATAGCTCGCGTCCTATTCCTTTCAAACAACGAGGCATGTCACATAATGCATGCATATGCAACCACGGACACCAAAACTTGATTCAAATCGACTTACTTGCGAGCAAATAACGCGTTTTTTATGTTCCTCTCTCCGCGAAATGTCAAATCCGTAGTACTTCCGAATGTAAAACACATTAGCCAGTTGTCATTTCTCAGAGAGAGAAACATAAAAAACACGTAATTTGCTCGCAAGTAAGTCGATTTGAATCAAGTTTTTGGTGTCCATGGTTGCATATGTCCAATTGCCCATAAGAGCACAGGTGGTTAGCGTGTGGCTATGATATTAATTAGTGGAAACATCATTTTGAATGATAAATAATCATATTATAACGAAAAATTAACTTTTCTGAAAAAAAAATTCACTATCAAATATATATATAACAAGGTATGCAACTCAAAATCAGCCCAAAACGGTGTGCATCGCTTTGAACAACCATATCTTCATCAATTGTGCAGCGATTTTCACGATCTCGGTCTTATTCAACGCAGAAATGAATTTTCTTTCTGGAAATGTATATGTCTTGCAATATCTTTAAAAATGCTGGGTCAACTTTTAAGAAATAACACGATACACAACGCGCATGACCCAGTTGACAGTGATCATGCAGTCTTTATGAATGAAATCTCCAGTTGTAAAGACACACCTCCGCATTGGACCAATGAAATCACTCGTATGTTTAAAATGTCAGTTACTTGAAATGTATGTAAACAAAGGTTTCAAACGGCGCTGGACAGTTAGTCTTGATGCATATATAACAAAAAGAACGGTAATAATGTTTTTTCATACGTTTTATTGAATTATGGTATCGAACTACATGAACTTTGTAGGGAAGTTGCCCTTTACTCCGTGAAGATTTCAGTCTTAAAGACTGCATGTCAGCATGATCACTGTCAACTGGGTCATGCGAGTTGTGTATCGTGTTATTTCTTAAAAGTTGACCCAGCATTTGTAAAACTTTGCAAGACATATACATTTCCAGAAAGGAAATTCATTTCTGCGTTGAAAAAGACCGAGATCGTGAAATCGCTGCACAATTGATGAAGATATGGCTGTTCAAAGCGATGCACCCCGTTTTGGGGTGATTTTGAGTTGCATACCTTGTTATATATATATTTGATAGTGAATGTGTTTTTTTTCAGAAAAGTTAATTTTTCGTTATAATATGATTATTAATCATTCAAAATGATGTTTTCACTAATTAATATCATAGCCACACGCTAACCACCTGTGCATAAGAGGACCAAGGGATGCTTTGGATTATTATTATTTGTGACATTTTTGTGGCCCGCGAAGAAAGGTCTATGAAAATTCTAGTAAATGACCTTGTTATGATTTTAATATCAGCGGGTGGGGATTTTTTTCTCTCGTTTTTTCATTTTTTCTCTCATTAAACATGATTTTATATATTTATTTGAATATACTATCCAGGGTACGTTACTTCCACTTGTGCTTCCATGTGTCTTTCTTTGGTCGGATGCTCATAATGCGTGTTTTATGCAGCTTTAGCATCGAGTCTGTCCGGTTTATGACCTTTTCTTTACTATTAAGGACAAACATAATCAAAGTACTCAAAGTACTGGCAGGGATGGAAATTAACGGTTGCCCATTCGCCCGGGACGAGTAATTTTTATGCCGGGCGATTCAATTTCAAAAGCAGGTAGTCTGGCTGGGCAAATAGCTTTCTTGAAAAAGCCGATCTGAACAATCGATACATAAATTGAGGGTATTTATCAATACCATTACTCATCTGGCGTTAAATGGTCTCAGCCAATTAAATTGAGCCGTCAAAACATCGAATACACATACAGTTTACAGCGTCTGACGTCATGATTTATTTTTTATTTTCTGTTCAAAATGGCTGCGCCAAGGTCGTAATAAATAGAGAATAATAGGTTGGTGACGTGGATGGAGAATGGTTATCTGGCAAGTCGGAGGAAGATAAGATCCTCCGATGAGCCAGATAAGCATTCTCCATCCACGTCACATACCTATTATTCTATTTATCCTGTCACATTTACAACATTCGTTGAAATGTTTCTAAAATGTATAGTTTTCCAGTATTTTGTGTTTAAATATTTAATATGGGAAAAAACACGCCGCAGCATGTCATGCAAAACGCTTAGGCTAGCTTCCGTCTTGTTTAACAACACAGAAATCGAGTCAATCGTTATTAATTCAATACACAAAGACGAAATTATGCTGTTTAAATAATAATTACTTTATATGTATGTTGTTATTTTTAGCTCCACTGGCCAGAGGCCAGCGTGATTTATGTCATGGTCCTGTGTCCGTCGTGCGTGCGTCTTTGCGTTAACTTTTTCTTTAAACATCTCCTAAACTACTAGTCCAATTCTGATGAAATTTCTCAGAAATGTTCCGCGGGTGAACCTCTTTCAAATTTGTTCAAAGTATGACGCTGGGGTCAAAGTTGACCCTGCCCCGGGGGGTCAAAAAATTGAAAAAATGCTTACATAAGGCCTATTTTGTGAAAACTTTAAAAATCTTCTCGTCCATAATCATTGGGCCTAGGGCTACCAAATTTGGTATGTAGTGACATCTTATAGTCCTCTACCAAGTTTCTTCAAATTATGCCCCTGGGGTCAAATTTGACCCTGCCCTGGGGGGTCAGAAAATTGAAAATTTGCTTATATAAGGCCTATTTTGTGAAAACTTAAAAATCTTCTCGTCCATAACCATTGGGTCTAGGGCTAAAAAATTTGGTATGTAGTGACATCTTATAGTCCTCTACCAAGTTTTTTCAAATTATGCCCCTGGTGTCAAATTTGACCCTGCCATGGGGGGTCAAAAAATTGAAAATTTGCTCATATAAGGCCTATTTTGAGCAAACTTTAAAAATCTTCTTATCCATAACCGTATGGCCTAGGGCTACCAAATGTGGTATGTAGTGACATCTTATAGTCCTCTACCAAGTTTCTTCAAATTATGCCCCTGGGGTCAAATTTGATCCTGCCCCAGGGGGTCAAAAAATTGAAAATTTGCTTATATAAGGCCTATTTTGTGCAAACTTTAAAAATCTTCTTGTCCATAACCGTATGGCATAGGGCTTCTAAATTTGGTATGTAATGACATCTAATAGTCCTCTACCAAGTTTGTTCAAATTAAGCCCCTCGGATCAAATTTGATCGTTCCCCAGGGGTCACAAAATTGAACATATGCTTATATTGGGCCCATTTTGTGCAAACTTTAAAAATCTATTTGTCCATAACTAGGGCTGTCACGATACGCCGTGAGCGTACCGCGGTATATCGTGGTACGGCAACACTGTATCGCGGTACGTACCGTGATATTTTACAGAATATGTATCTGTGAAGAAAACAGCAGAATAACAAGTTTTACAAACTTTATTAAACTCAATAATCAGAAAACACTGGTATCATAGTATGACTAGAAACTGTAAAAGAAACTGTAATAAACTTGATAGAAGTAGTCATTGTTATTGTTATTGTTATTCGCGTCTTTTTCTAAAATGTCCGCCATGATGTTTACAATAGCTGTGACTACAATCTGTGTAAATCGAACGCTTCAAGGGCATGTTTAAAATGCGGAGTCAGCAGGTCCAGTATTGAAAATCCGTAGCGTTCTGACTCTTCCTCGACTTATTCATAATCTTAAGATAACATGATTCGGAAGTGCCATGCTTTGAACGATCGATATACTAAAGAAAGAAAATAAGAAATAGAGTAAACATCTTTTGGATAATTATGAACTTATTTGCAAAGGAAATCTGTCCCAAATTCCAAAAAAGGTACGGACCCATACATCGCCGTATTTTAACGTGAAAGTTAAACATCTACCAGTGGAAGCGCTTGCTTGACCTGGATATTAACGGATTATTTAATTACCCCTTTTGAATCGCTTCTACAGTTTTCAAAACGATATCTATATCAAAATAATTATGTAATGAATTTATATCTGTGCTAATATAATAATATTAAAAAACCGGTGCGGCTACGCCGTACCGCGGTGCGATTTCTTTCACAACATGCACCGCGATATACCGATATACCGGTGAATCGTGACAGCCCTATCCATAACCATTGGGTCTATTTCTACCAAATTCGGTATTTAGTGACATCTAATAGTTTTCTACCTGGTTTGTTCAAATTATGCCCCTGGGGACAAATTTGACCCTGCCCTGGGGGTCACAAAAATGAACATATGCTTAAATAAGGCCTATTTTGTGCAAACTTTAAAAATCTTCTTGTTCATAATTATAGTGCCTAGGGCTACTAAATTTGGTTTGTAGTGATATCTTATAGTCCTCTACCAAATTTGTTCAAATTATTCCCCTGGGCTCAAATTTGACCCTGCCCCGAGGATCACAAAACTGAACATATGACGTTTACCAGGGGAGATTACTGTGGCCGTGTGTCTGTGACCAACAACAACATCTTGTAAACATGAGATAAAACCCTGTCATTTAGTGCCATTTTAGATCAGATGGTGACTGCTTACAAAGGAATTGAAGTAAGAAAAAGTGTTATGAATGTTTTTCTTATAAACTGAAAAAAGTCGGGTTTTATTTAAATATGTCGAAAGTGAACATATATCCGGATAAAAATATTTCAGATGACATGTAAATTTCATTTCTTTTTTGTAGTGTTTAAACCAGTTTAATAATATCTTATTGATTTTTAAAACACAACTTCCATGAACATAATTATTTAAAGAAAAGTCAATATATGATACTGCATGGTAAACTCAAACTTTCTATCCAAGAGAAGGTGTTGGAATTAATGAAGTGCAATGTTCTTAACTATCGTGTATGCTGCTTTTTAATAACTAATGATTCATTGTTTCATTTTTGAATGGTGACTCATGAATTGTGGATATGATTGTCAATTGCTCAACGATCCATAGATCTATATATTTCTGACCATTTTATAGTTTTCTTAAAATAAGTTATGAATTGATCTTTCAAATCAAATGTATTACTTAATTATATACATTTACAAATATAAAGAAATATTTTTTTAGATTATCATAATATTCTCAGGCCTGTCGGTCTTAGGGATGTGTGGGTTGTTAATTATATTTTAAGATGATTCTTTCAGGCTTCCTGAAAAGTCCCAAAAAGTGCCTGTCAACCGGACAGGCCAGCGATTTTCCTCCTTCTTTATAAAGTACCGGTAAACGGCACTTTCCCAATTATGAAAAAAATACAAATTTCCCAATTGCTGTCCTTAAATTCCCAATTAAAGGTAAAAAAAAAAAAAAAAAAAAAAAAAAAAAAATTTTTTTTTAAGCAACATTTAGTTAGTTTCCCTTTGCAGCTCTATAGCTTGAACCTAGGTTTATATATAAAATTGACAGCTTGAAAACACTTGGTTATCAATTTTAAAGTATTTGGGAGCAAAAAATCAAATACACCAATTTCCCAATTTGAGGTTTTCACGACTCGATTTTTCCCAATTTTGATGTTTTCACGACTCGATTTTTCCCAACTGGACCGGTACGGGTACTTTTCCCAATTGGACAAGGAAAATCGCTGCAGGCTGATGGAAAAGTTAGACTGTCCGGACAAAAATTCATCTGACCGAACAGGGTGATATTATAACTGAAGAATTAAGTAAAAACAACAAAGGGGGAGCACTCTTAAGAATTAGTGACGCATTGGTGTTTCAAATGACAAAAAGGTTCAAAATTCACAAAAAGAGATATTCTAATCCAGCGATTTTCCTCCTTCTTTATAAAGTACCGGTAAACGGCACTTTCCCAATTACGAAAAAAATACAAATTTCCCAATTGCTGTCCTTAAATTCCCAATAAAAGGTAAAAAAAAAAAAAAAAAAAAATTTTTTTTTTTTTTTTTTTAAAGCAATATTTTGTTAGTTTCCCTTTGCAGCTCTATAGCTTGAACCTAGGTTTATATAATATTGACAGCTTGAAAACACTTGGTTATCAATTTTAAAGTATTTGGGAGCAAAAAATCAAATACACCAATTTCCCAATTTGAGGTTTTCACGACTCGATTTTTCCCAATTTTGAGGTTTTCACGACTCGATTTTTCCCAATTGGACCGGTACGGGTACTTTTCCCAATTGGACAAGGAAAATCGCTGTAATCGGAGGTTTTCGTTCTTTTGGCAAGTATTAGACTTTTCAGTATTTAGTCATAGTTTTTTTGGCCTGTCACAATGACCGGCGATATTAGAAACTTCGCCGGACCATAAAGAATTTTGCCGGACAAGACCGGCGGTCCGGCCTTTTCAGGAAGCCTGTTCTTTACAAAGAAAGATGCTACTATTGTATTTGTTATAAATGTGTGAAAGGCTCTAAGAAGGAACCAGAGATTATTAACCCTTTACCAAATACTAACAGGATTTTACAGGTTTGTAGCTGAAAACTTTATAAATAATTGTGATAAAAGGAGAAATTGCTCAAGATGAGCAATTTCTCCTTTAATCACAATTATTTCTATCCTACCTGATCATTTCCTTCATATTCCATTACAATTTAATTGTCGTCTTCAACCTCTTTCAAATTGGGAAAGTCCAAAATTTGTCGTTTAGTAAAGGGTTAAGGCAGTTTGATTCCTATGGGTCTTGTGAATCTGTTTCAAATCAAATGCGTAGATTTGATCTTCAGCATCTAAAAATATGTGAAATAGAAAGAACGTCAATATCTTTTGGCGAGATAAATGTACCTACGTTATAAGCAAAGGACATGTGCAACAATTCCTAGGCTTTTTAGTCTGTTTAGTTAACACGGTAGTAACTTTTTCCATATATAAAAAAGCTCACCCTTCCATCTTTTAAGCGCCCAGTGGGACGAGTGATAGAAAGTTACATACTTGAGTACATTTCAACCCATGCGCATTGCACGTTTTTTTCGCATAAAAAAACAGTGGAGCGATACAGGGCCATTATGGCCCTCTTGTTTTAATTGAAAACAAGTTTATTTTATAAATAGAAAACAGTACAGGCGTGCGCATGCGCGGAAAGCAACTGACGGATATTCGAGGTCACGTGGTCATCTAGCCTAATATTTTTTGGGATATTAGGTTACCTGATTATCGGGTTGATTTAAAGGCATGTGACAGGATAAATTAAAATATGTGGCAATTTATTCAAGGCGTTTCTCAGCCTGAAAAAACTAACCCTTCAGAAAAACGCAAGTATAATCACGAATCTGATCAAAATAAACGTAAGCGCGAATTTCAGATAGGATGGTTGGAAACTAGGCCTTGGTTGACAAATGATCACGAGAGCGGCATGAAATGCAAATATTGTATTGAACAAGGCATGCTAAATTCATTTGTAACGGGTTGCTCCTCATTGAAAATTGATAGCATAAAGAAACACAAACAATCTGAAGGGCACAAGCCTGTCGCTGCTATTGAGTCAGCAAAGAGAAAATATTTGCTCCTTTTGTTTATGTATAACATGTGTCTGGGGCAGTCAGCGCCCTCACACTACTTTGGGGGAAGGGGTCCGAAGCCCTTAGGAGGGGGAATTTTTTGTAAATGAGGGAATTTTTATAACAAGAAACAACAACTGTGTTTAACTGTTATAAACATATATTTCTATATATGTGACTGTCTATAGGACAGAAAAGTGTACTTTTACTCAATCTATATAGCAGTAATCTTATTAAAAGTCCACCATTATGTCCTTTTTGTTTCTAAAACAAGCTAGTGCTGTGTCCAGTTGCATGCAAAGTTTGTCTTGAAACTTGTATTCACACTGCAACTCCAATATAGCGCTGTTGAAGGGGTCCAAAGATCGCGACCGTGATATATCTGGCGCGCGATAAAAATTGTCAGGTTTTTCATAAATGTTTTTGTATGCATTAGCATAGTTTGGCATCTCAAAACACGCTATTTACCTACCTTATTGAAGTATGTGTTATATCCATATGTTATTCATTGGTTTACATGTAACACGAAACATTATTTCAGTCAAGTATTTTCAAATGCGCATAATTAAATTTGTAATCCAAAAACAATTACCAAGTTTTATTGTTCAAGAAAGCATGCAGAAATTAGACACCAATGTACAAAATGACGTCATTTTCCTCGTGGACAGCATGGGCTTTAATAGCAGTGCATCTGGAAAAACTGAGGGATATTTACCCCTAAATTAAAAGCAAGTTGTTTACACTGTTTCTTACGTGCAAAGATTGTTGAAGTCAGTATTGACTTGTGACATTTACAGTTATAATTGTATACACCTTCATGTGTGGTGTGTTTCGGCAGTTCAAAGCAAATTTTAGAGAGAATGGTAACACCCTAAATGACGTGTGATGTTTGGCAAGTGGTGTTATTATATTATCGCAGTACACAGGTGTTAAAGTGATGTACAAACAATCTGGTCAAAACTGGATTATGAATGTCGGACTAAACAGAAAATTTAAGTGGGTGTAAAATAGGGAAAAATACTAGCTTGAAACTAATTTTATCTCCGCAAATTCTCAGATTAAAACATGTTATTTGGGGATTATGATCATCAGATTTTTAGGAGCCATAGCCTATTAGCGATATATTGGAAAACGCGATATAAAGAACCGTGATATATTGGAGTCAATTTTCAAATATAAATCAGTATTTTCAGTGCCTCAAAATAAGATACAGTTAAAATAACTGCATTACAACATGTATTAAGACCTTCAAATAAAAGAACTTACTTAACAAGAAAGCTTTGATTTAATTACAATGGGTAGCGGATCCGTGGTCTAGTGGTAACACACTGGCTTCACAATCCAGAGATCGCTGGTTCGATCCCCAGCTACACCTAACCTACTAACTCGTCTTTCGCATGAGACATTAAACCGAGGTGCAGTGTACTAGATGCTATACACCGTGTCTCCTGTATCTTGCACTATCCCCCGTAACCAACTAACACATCTTTCTGGGGGCGATGGCCATATGGGAGACAATCCTGGTGCACTCAATAAATTTTTTTTTACAATGGTCTTGCCTAGTAGGGTTCAAAATTAATCAAAAACTGTACACGCAAAATTGTGCGTTTGAGGTTTATGATAACCTCTTAAGCTTTAACTCAATTGTCAGGTCATGGATAAGTGAAAACAATGTACAAAATGTAAAAATTATATCATTTTATCACCAAGCTGTCTGACCTCACAGTGTACGTTCGTTGAACAACAAAAATGTATATAAAGCATTAGGAAAGTTCTAGGCTCGTAGGTTTTTTGCTGGGCAACCTAATTTCAGGAGTTGTTTCCCGTCTGGGCAACCAGCCATATAAAGTTACCGGTAGTTTCCATCACTGACTAGTGGGGTGATTTTGCTCAAATTTTGTGGTCGTTAAAACACTATACACTGTGATGCCAACTAATCACCTTTTTTGAAGAAAACAGATGGAAGTAAGGAAGTGTGACAGGCTGTCAACATTATATGATTTTAGCTATTGGGGTTTAATGTAAATGCTGCTTTTAAAAACAAGTCATTGTCCTATTTGCCAATTGATAGCTACACTGCGAAGATATAATACACTTGTAGCAGGAATGATTTTTACATAACAGTCTTATATAATTTAGTATTAAATCTAGTCTTTACTATTTAGATTAACATTCTATTATCAGCCTACTATTGTTATACATGATAGATCTTATTCTGCAATTGTTTCCAGTTATTTAACTAAGGTTGTATAAGCCTGTGTACATGTTGAATCACTCGTGCATTTTATTTAATACACAGGAGGGCTGTTTCACAACTAGAGTTAAACTTTACTATAAGCTATAAACCCTTTTAGTCTATATTGGATAATTTAAATATCTATTCAATGTATAGATTACTTTTGTATGGTCCCTCTAACATTAGACAGTTGCCGTCTTTTTGTGCATGAGATTCCCATGCTTGTCTCTGCCAAAAGAGTATATAAGACTTTGGATTTTTGAAACTTATCGCTGAGTTCAAGAGACACCCAAGGTAACTTTTACCTAAGTCGAGAACGGAGCCTTCCTCTCCCCTTTAAATAGTAAATTGTTTTCAATAATTAGAAAGCTAAATTCATTTAATTAGGACTTGTCAAATAAGTTTGGATTATTTCCTTAAATTAAGTATTTAAAGTATTTATAAAACAGTGATTATGTTTAACTTGTGTTTATATGGAACAACAGAGAATCTTAATAAAAATGTGTCTTGCATAAAGGTGTTTTGGTTGTAAACAGTATTTACAAAGGGAAACCGGTTACACACTTACCCAGTTCCAAACTTTACATAGATTTGATTAAGACAAGCATTGCAGTAATTTCTAATCAGAACATGAGGGTTTATGGTGTGTGTCAAAGTATAAAGTAAATCTATTCAGTATCAAGTAAGATAGGGCAAATGTTAGTTTTTGAGCAATTGGATACTAAAGGGCAATGCAGTCAACCAGGGTTTAAGGTTTAAAGTCAACCCAGTTCCAAACTTGACATAAATTTGATATAGACCAGCATTTCAGTACTTTCTAATTAGTACAGTAAGGTTTCTGGATCATTCTTGCCTATGTACACGGGCCTCCGGGTGTGTCAAATTATAAAGTTTATCCATTCAGTATCAAGTAAGATACGGCAAATGTTAGTTTTTGAGCAATTGGATACTAAAGGTCAATGTCAATCAGGGGTCAAGCTAAAAAAGTCAACAGACAGGTTTTGTCCAAAGGGGTGGTCTGGCCAAGAATTAAGTAAATCCATTAAATAAAAGGGAAAAAAGTATCGTCCTACGTGGAACTGAAATCACTGCCCAGTGTTTATCAGTATCATGCTCTACCGACTGAGCTAGCCGGGCAAACACATTCTTCTCCGCAAAATGTACTATTAAAAAAATCAAACAATTTTCGATAGCTGTGACATCTTCTGATTGGTCAATTTTTGCAACGGAAAATACTGACGTACTTCGTCACAGTGTTTTTTGTGGTGCACTAATACTTATACCATGCGATCGGAGCTATTTTGTTTGCGAATGCAGAATCTGGATATGCAAAGTGGTTGGTTGCAGTAACGGACTTCTTTCTTCGGTATATTGTATATTATGTAACCTATGTGGCGAATTGCAGAAGGCAATCGCCCCAAAAACTACAATGAATTTCTGTTATTGTTTAAACTGCAGAGAAACTTGATTCATTTTGATGAAATAAAAATAAAATAAAATAGTGTTGTGTTTGTTACTGACTCTGAGCTTAATTGGAGGTATAAATCTAAGCAACATGAAGACTTAAAATTGTAGTGTAAAAAATGTCATGCAATTCTGACAGCAAGGGAGTATTGTGTGTTACTTTAATGTAGCATTGTATGCATTAGTTGAGACTCAGAGATTCAGTTAATTGTTATCTTATGTAAACAGACAGGGCCCTCATTTGGCCGTTTTTGGGGCCGAAATTCGGCACCATTCCCCCTTAAAATAGTATACTTTTTTTCCCCTATTTCATCTAAAAATCCCCCCCCCTTAAAAAAAAAGTGTTTTTTTTAAACTTTTATATCTATGTTGCAAGCTGGTATCGTGCTATTAACCTTTGTTTAAATGTATATTTATGTAAATAACATTAAAATATAGCAATTTTAAGTGTTGAATGGTTGGTGAAAAGATCTAAAATTCCCCTTTTCGCCCAAAACGGTCAGCTATTCTTCATCTTATACACTCTCAGCCAAGTTATGTCTAATGGATTATTTAACTGCAGTTTTCTTTATGTTATATTCGATGATGGTGACACCAACACCTAAATTATCTTTTTTAATTAACTTCAAACTTGTTATGAGATATGTGAAATGTGAAAACTCTGTCATTTATTTAAGAATATACACACAAGAAAAGAGAAAAAGATGGATAATTACTACATTCAAAGCGTTACCAATAGCCAAAATCATCTTTGGCGATTACAATTCATATGAATTTCAATTGACCTCTCTTAATTCCTGTTTTCAGGCCGTATAAATCTTCAGAAACATTGGAATGAATAAACAGATATCACCCTTACCGAAAAGGCCGCTTTGTTTTTAGGTTGATAATCCACTTGGCTTATCCCTTAATTGGTCACACTTTTTCGAACATTTAGATTACTTGGTGATTTACGTAATTACTATGTATCAATAAATTGTGCCTTGCCGTGCCGTTATCTTGACCAGTACCGAATTGCCATTTAACAAGATGGAGTTCTGTCTTGAGTGACATCACCACTTTATCGTATACAATTTTGTTGTTGCGAGTTCCGATCGGCGTTAATTTCTTAATTTTTCTCTATTTAGTAGAATCGATGTTTGTTAACTTGATGAAAGGAAATATTACAATATGATTATTGACTGCAGCTGTATTTGTTTTTATTGAATTGTTAATTAAGAGTGCTCCGATAGGTGTTTGTTATTTTTTCTCTACTCCTTATATGAAACGGGTTTGATCAGAAACGTAGATGACGTTATCTACGCCTCTGGTTTGATCAAAAAAGTTTGTACATGAGACATTTGAGCATCAGCATAGGCATGACGAGCTGAAAAATTTTATTATAAGAAAGTAAACTGTGTGCTTAAAATATGTTGATTAACTCTTTTCCTAATACAGACGACGTTTCATGTTCCTGCAGCAGACAGCTTTTGATAACATTATGACAAAAGAAGAATTTACTCATTGCGAGCAAATTCTCCTTTTATCACAGTGCTTTCAGTGTTTTTATTAATCAAGCTTATAGTTATGCATATGACCTTTTGTAATTTTGCCAAGATTTTTACTCACAGCTAGTGGAAGGGTTAACTTTGTATTTTACATCAGACAACTTTTTGTCATCTTAACAAAACTCATAGTACTGTTTTAGTTCAGATTAGTTTAATAAAACATTATATTTTCATCTCATAAAGTAAACATTTATTTCATAATAATTTCTTTCTTTCTTCATTGATTATAAGTGATGAAATATCAAAGTCCCCCCTCCGAGGAATATGATAACTACATAATCTCCAATGGGCGCTGGATGCTGGCCCAAGTCAAAGTCTGTCATGAAATCGGCTACTAAGTATTTTTCCTTAGCGTTTATTTAGAATTATATAATGATCAAATGACTATTTGACATGCAATTACCTTTTATTGAAAAAGCATTTAAGTTTGCAAATTTTGTTGACGTTTTTGGCCCACACTTTTTATTTCAGATATTCTATAGTGAAATTTTGCGGAAAAGAATGGAGTAAAGATGTTGAATATTTGCGTCTGAAAAATGGAAAGAACAGAAAAAGAAGGTATAATTGAAGTTTTGTAAATTTTACTTGAGATTAAAATATTAAGTGGTGAGCAAGTATTTTTCCGAACGTTTTAAAATATTATTGTTTCATAATCTCTTTTCAAATTATGAAATTCACTTAAAAGTAACCAATTCATAATAGAAAATCATTTTTTTAACATAATTGAATAAAAAAAATTGTAAAAAATGTACAAGTGGATAGTCTTGTATGTTATAGTGTCATCTGGGATAAAAAAATGCATTATGCATGAAAACCCAAATTCATGTCCCAGACAGTGTAAGTTATATTTTAAGCTATGTTTACGGCGATTTTAGTATTATTAGCCAATGAACAATTCGGGTTTATTAATTTCTGATCAATCATGATGAAGGTCATCTAAGGTCAAAAGTGACGTTAAACAGCTATGCCGAAAAAAACTCCAGTACTTAGATGGTATGTTTTGTTTTCAAAGCTAAAAGGCTGTTAGGCTTAGTGGTAGCGCTCTCGCTTTTTCTTCCAGAGAGCTGGTTTAAATACTGGGAAGACACTTTTTTTATTCGACTTTATTTTTATTTTTATAATAAGTTAAGAATATTCATAATATTATAGATAAGAATTTGAATGCGAACATACTAAATTGGAATTTAAAAAATCAAAAAAATCTGATCAGGTCCCTTAAAGTATCTTATATTATATGTTACACAAATTTATATGTTGGTCATGTCTGAACTACACAAGTTTATGTTTTTGTGAATTATTACATTTGCACAAGTTTATGCCTTTGTTATTCCTTGTCTGCAGACATTTGCAATAGTTTAGACCTTTTTATTTCAGAACTACTTACATTTACACAAGTTAATATTTGTCTCATTATTGAACTCCAGACATTTGTACAAGTTTATACCTTTGTCATATCTGGACTCCAGGCATTTGTCAATTTTTATGCCCCCGGTAGGGTGGCATATAGCAGTTGAACTGTCTGTCAGTATGTCGGTCAGTACGTCAGTCTGTCCGTCCGAAAAAAAAAATTAACGTTGGCCATAACTTTTGCAATATTGAAGATAGCAACTTGATATTTGGCATGCATGTGTATCTCATGAAGCTGTACATTTTGAGTGGTAGAAGTTCAAGGTCAAGGTCATCCGTCAAGGTCAAAGGTCAACAATTTTTTTTTTTCAAAGCGGCTTTCTCATGATGCTGCACATTTTGAGTGGTGGAAGTTCAAGGTCAAGGTCATTCTTCAAGGTCAAAGGTAAAAAAAATAAATCAAAGCGGCGTTCTCATGAAGCTGCACATTTTGAGTGGTGGAAGTTCAAGGTCAAGGTCATCCTTCAAGGTCAAAGCGGCGCAATAGGGGGCATTGTGTTTCTGACGAACACATCTCTTGTTATAATGCAGACTTTAACACAAGTTTATGGCTTTGTTACTTTGTCATTTCAGAACTTACATGTATATAGACAGTTTCACATGTTAAAGGGGCCTTTTCACAGATTTTGGCATGTATTGAACTTTTGTCATAAAATGCTTTATATTGATAAAGAATACAATTAAAGAATTAAAAAAAAGTAAACCTCAACAAGGTTCGAACCACTGACCCCTGCAGCCATGGAGCAAAAGTCTATCGCTCTATCCACTAGACCATCCGCTCTCATATCAAAATCATGGTATTTTTTACTTAAAGCGGGTATATACGATTTTGTCAAATATTTATGAATTTATATAAACTGTGTAAAAAACTTAGTATATATATATTTCAATATAAATTAAAATAAAAGTTAAGAAGAACATGTGTCGAAAAATGCGAAATAAGTCAGATATTTAATTCTGAAATTGAAAACGGCTGTACAGCCGAATTCGCCAGCATGTATACCATACATGTACGATGTGCATCTAAACTTAGTTTAACGGTTTATTTGAATTCCTGCAACGATATCTATTCATACGACACACGAACACTATCTCCGATCCTAATACAAAGACGAATGCTTCTGTTATTGTAGGAAAATATGTACGTCACTATCGGCTCGGGGCGCTAATTTGTCTTTGCTGCATTTTATGAAATTCGGCTTTGATGTATAATTTTTCTTGCCTATTTTGTATTATTTTGACATATTTTATCAATATATTACAATTAAACACATATAAAAAATTGTATATACCCGCTTTAACATATGCAATCCTTGTAGTATCAAAAAAATACAACGACAACAACAGATTTCTCCAAATTTTTCAATCGTTTCGCGTTGCAACGCTTTATAATTTTCAGGTTTTTAAATTGTCAAAAGATGCACATAATGGATATTTTAGAGCATGGTAAATGTTCAGTATTACTGTTTCCTCAAATATATCATAACTTCAAGGAAAATTTGCGAATCTGAAACTATTTTTTTCAATTTTGTCAATTTACCAAAGCGTGAAAAGGCCCCTTTAAAACCTTAATGATTCCTTAACTCGAGACATTTTCAAAAGTGTATACTGTTGTCATTTTTGGACTTCAGGCATTTTCACTAGTTAATAATTTTATCATTTCTTGACTAACTCTCTTGGAAGACATTTAAATAAGTTTATGCATGTAAGTCCTTTTCACAACTACTGACATTTGCACAAGTCTATACACTTACAATGAATTGCTCCACTACAAACATTTGCACAAGTTTATGCTATTTTCATATTTCAAAAACATACATTCGGCATGCTTTATAATGATTACATGTGATTGCTTTGATACAGACATTGGCACGGACATCAGACTTCTCCTGGAATGTTTGGACTATCAGAAGGATGATCCTGGGACTGTGAAGCAGTCATTGATGACACTGTCAGCCATCTTGCAAGGAACAGGTTAGTAATATTTAAAAGTAATTTTGGAATTTAAATGCATGGATCAAGTTCAATTTTTTTGACCATCTGAAATCACTAGTTTTCTATGGGTCAGGTCAATATTATTTGAATTCATTGGTTTAAGCTTCCAGTAATGAAGCTAAAAGTTATTTGTTCTCTATTTTGTATTGTTCCAATTATTGACAGTTTAGTGAGTTTGAACACATATGTGGGTTTATATTCTGTCATCCTTCATTTAGTACATGTACATGAACTTCTTAAGCCTGTCTGATAGGTCACTTGAGCAAATGGTGCTCAAGGTAAGCTTTTGTTGTCCTTGTGTGTCTGTTGTATTATGTTTTTATGCCCATGGTAGGGTGGCACATAGCAGTTGAACTGTCCGTCCGTCAGTCTGTCAGTCTGTCCGAAAACTTTAACGTCGGCCATAACTTTTGCAATATTGAAGATAGCAACTTGATATTTGGCATGCATGTGTATCTCATGAAGCTGCACATTTTGAGTGGTGGAAGTTCAAGGTCAAGGTCATCCTTCAAGGTCAAAAGTAAAAAAAAAAAAAAATCAAGGGAAGTAATAAGCTTTAAAAAGGAGATCATTTTTAAGCCGGCCAAATGATATATTACAATTGTATATGTAATAATATGATGCCATACAACTGAAGCATAATCAAAATGACATTTTATGGTCAAGCCAAGCACACAATGATACTTTTGGGCATACAAGTATCTTAAGATACCTTAAGGTTATCTGTGAAAGTCACGGTAGTGGCTTATAATTATTTGCTACTAAATATAGGGATTTGTTAGAGACAATTATTTTCAAGCGAAGTAATTTATATAATTATAAATCTCAGATTATATATTTCCTTACCAAGAATTTAAGTTCTTTTCACAGTTACTGTACATTTTTTGTATTTTGTTTATTTATAACTTAAATGATTGATTTGTCAAAGGTTTTTTTAATGATATAGTTATCATTTCTTTCCTGTACTAATTTGGGAATGGTAGGTTTCATTACTTACCTGAGGACTTAGATACATGATGAACTGTGGCTATGATCTAATTGATAAACCAGGCCTTGGTAGTCAGCGATGTCTGACTTTGTCATATGTCAAATGTCAAAGGTCAAAAAACAAAATCCAAGGGAAGTAATATGCTTTAAAGGGAGATAATTTCTATACCTGCCAAATGATAAATAGAAAGTTATAGTGTGTTTGTCTTCGTAACTAGCTGCTGCTAAGGATGTTTTCCGTGAGGAGAAAGGTTTACAGAAAATTCTGGCAATGGTCACAAAAAGTCGAGAGGATGAAATTGTTGACACTGGACTGTACTGTCTTGGAAGTGCCGTGGAACGAAATGGTGATATATTTAAGATTATCAATTGTTTGGGATATATAATAAATTAAACTTTGATTGTTTTGTTACTTACACTTAGTTAAACGACATTACTTTTCAGCATTCATGCAAGTACATTTATGTAGTATGCTTACAAACTACTGGCATGTTGTGTTTATTGTCCCCTACTGGTGAAACCGGAGGGGACTTATGGTTTTCGCTCTGTGTGTCAGTCTGTCAGTCTGTCTGTCAGTCCGTCACACTTTCCTGGATCCTGCGATAACTTAAAAAGTTCTTCATATTTTTTCATGAAACTTGAAACATGTACAGATGACGATATGGAGATTATGCACGTCAATTTATTTTGTTCCTACTTCAAAAATTGTGGTTGCTATGGCAACAAATGTAAAAAAAAAAATATTTTTTTTAGCCCACCTGAGCATAACGTGCTCATGGTGAGTTTTTGTGATCGCTTTTTGTCCACCAATGGCCACCAATCGGCGAGGCATTTTTCCTGATATGGCTTTATAAGGCTTTAGTAAAATCTTGTTAACACTCTAGAGGCCACATTTATTGTCCGATCTTCATGAAACTGTGTTAGAAGATTTATCCCAATAAAATCTTGGACAAATTCAAAAATGATGCCGGGTGGTTGAAAAACATGGCCACCACGGGGGCGGGGCTATTAACCTTATATGGCTATAGTAAAACCTTGTTAACACTCTAGAGGTCACATTTATTTTCCGATCATCATGAAACTGGGTTAGAAGATTTGTCCCAATAATATCTTAGATGAGTTCAAAAATGGTTTTGGTTGCTTTAAAAACATGGCCACCAGGGGCGGGGCTTTTTTCGTTATATGGCTATATATATGGCTATAGTAAAACCTTGTTAACACTCTAGAGGCCACATTTATTGTCTTCATGAAATTTGGTAAGATGATTGGTCTCAATAATATCTTGAATGAGCTGAAAATAATTATGTTTGCTTAAAAAAAATGGTTTCCAAGGAGCGGGGCATTTTACCTTATATGGCTATAGTAAAAACACTCTAGAGGCCACATTTACTGTCCGATCTTCATGAAACTTGGTCAGAAGATTTATCCCGATAATATCTTGTATGAGTGAAAAAATGATGCCGGTTGGTTGTAAAACATGGCTGCCAGGGGGCGAGGAATTTTTCCTTATATGGCTATAGTAAAACCTTGTTAATACTCTAGAGGCCACATTTATTTTTCGATCTTCGTCAGAAGATTTGTCCCAATAATATCTTGTTATCTCAGGTGAGCGACTTTGGGCCTTTCAGGCCCTCTTGTTTACTGACAATGGTGGAGTTTCACCGGTAGGGGACCATATTGCTTATCAAATCAAATCACTTTCCTGTCCCCTCTGTACATCCTTTTATCTGGCCCAGACTGAAACCTAATTGTTCAGTTAACAGTTTTG
This sequence comes from Dreissena polymorpha, assembly GCF_020536995.1. Lineage (NCBI taxonomy): Eukaryota > Metazoa > Mollusca > Bivalvia > Myida > Dreissenidae > Dreissena > Dreissena polymorpha. The sequence continues at coordinate 61,413,958 of NC_068355.1, read as the reverse complement.
CAATTACTGGCTATACATGATCAATTGGTAAAGATGCAACGCGATTCATCAGTTTCCCTATCTTTGCATTAAGCATTATACATAGATAAAGATAAACAAATCAAGATAATATTTTAATTACCTAAAGTTTTATGAAATAGCAAAGAAAATAAATCCTATACTTTGAAACACAAAACTGTCATATTATTGGGATGTAACTATAAAGTTCTTACTAAGTTAATAAGAACTTACATGTTCTTTCCAATTATGGCTCAAGTAAATTAGTAATTATCAAAGCATACAAAATGAAAACACATTTATAATGTAAATGTCAGTCTCATCTCACTTAACATAATTATCATACCCCCACAAACGAAGGTTAGGGGGTATATAGGAGTGAGCTTGTCTGTCGGTCGGTCTGTCGGTCGGTATTAAGTGTCCACTCTCTAATTCAAGTTGTTTTCATCCGATCTTCACCAAATTTGGTCACATGTTGTATCTAGATGATGTCTAGGTCAAGTTTGTATATGGGTCATGCCGGATTAAGAACTAGGTCACAGGGTCACTTAGTGTGTTTTAAACATTCAGTATGGTGTCCGCTCTCTAATTAAAGTAGTTTTCATACGAGCTTCACCACACTTGGTCAGAAGTTGTATCTATATGACTTGTAGGTAAAGTTCGAACATGGACCATGCCGGGCCAAAAACGAAGTCACAGGGTCACTTAGTGTGTTTTAAACATTGAGCATGGTGTCCGCTGTTTTATGTGAAGACAACATGTAAAATATTCTATGTCAATGCAGCATTAGGGGGTATTTGTCACGTCTGTGACAAAGCTCTAGTTTAATTTTCAACTAATTTGGCCACCTTTGACACTTCATTTCCTTTTCCCTTGTTGTGATTAATAAATTTCTACTGACTCTTTTTATGCCCCCGGATCGAAAGATCGGGGTATATTGTTTTTGGCCTGTCTGTCTGTCTGTCATTGTGTCAGTCAGTCATTGTATGTGTGTGGCACAAACTTTAACCTTGGTTAAAGTTTTATAACTTTTGCAATATTGAAGATAACAACTTCATATTTGGCATGCATGTGTATCTCATGGAGCTGCACATTTTGAGTGGTGAAAATTCAAGGTAAAGGTCATCCTTCAAGGTCAAATGTCAAATATCATTGTATTTTTAACCAGGTTTTCCGAAGGAAAAAACTGGTTATTAGATTGGCGAATGCGGGCGGGCTGGCTGGCTGGCTGGCTGGCTGGCGGGCTGGCTGGCGGGCTTGCGGGCGGGCGGAACAAGCTTGTCCGGGCCATAACTTTGTTGTTCATTGTGAGATTTTAAAATCATTTGGCACATTTGTTAACCATCATTAGACGGTGTGTCGCGCGAAAAAATTACGCCAATATCTCCAAGGTCAAGGTCACACTTTGAGTTCAAAGGTAAAAAATAGCCATACATTAGCTTGTCTGGGCTATAACTATGTCATTCATTATGAGATTTTAAAATCATTTGGCACATTTGTTCACCATCATGGGACAGTGTGTCGCACGAAAGAATCACGTCAATATCTCCAATGTCAAGGTCGCCACGACTAAAAATATATTTATTTTAAAACAAACTAACAAAGGGGGTTAGTTTTGTTTGTTCATTTCAAAAGGTCAGTTTGAGTTGTCTCCCTTTATCAGATTTTTTTTCACAATGAAAACCTGGTTTTGTGACAATTTTGTCCCTTGTTCATTCCTAAAACTTTAACCTTCTTTAAAGTTTGGTCATAACTTTTTGAATATTGAAGATAGCAACTTGATATTTGGCATGCATGTGTATCTCATGGAGCTGCACATTTTTGAGTGGCTAAAGGTCAAGGTCATCATTCAAGGTCAAAGTTCAAATTTATGGCTTTTAAGCGGCGCAATAGGGGGCATTGTGTTTCTGACAAACACATCTCTTGTTAAATATGTGGTTAATTTGAACTTTGCTAGATTGAAGTTGGAGATATTTGTCTGCTGCAATACACAGCAAAAGTTCTTAAACCGAGTGGTAGTTGCAATCATAAATGTCCCAAAATTGTTGAAACCCAAAGGGAATGTTCAATTTTGTTCTACCAAGAGAAGAATATCTTATGCTATAAAAGAAAAGTAGTATTATAGCTTTTTAATTGAACTGTATACTACATCATCATCCACAAATGCATTTGTTCACTAAAATTTCTTTAAAATATCTAGCGCAATAGACAAAACAATTCCTTATTTCAGAAAACCCTATAGAAATGCAGTGGTAGAGCTCTGCAAACATCTGTAACTCTATCAATTAACCAATTTAAACAGATCAAATAGTCTGATTTTTCAACAATTTTGGCACGTGGTACTTTACCTTAGCTTTCCTTGTCATGTCAATGTGATGTGCCTAATTAGAACATTTCGAACCCTTAATGTTGTTTGTGTCCAACAGCTGCTTAGTATGAGTAATCATCCAGTCAGTGAAACATTTAGTGATTAATAACTTGTTCAGTGGCACAAGGAAGCATAAACAATCTGTTGCTTAAAGAAAAATTCCTATATTCATACTGCCAAATTTAAATTCTGCATAATACTTTTGTCGAGATCTGATCTTTTCAGTCATTACATGCATGTGTTTACAGTGTATTCCCAAAAAGTCATGAGCACAGCTGGAGTGTTCACATTCCTGCATGGACTGTTTTCCAACAGACCCATTTCTATTCGCAAGAAACAAACTGCTGCCTTCTTGGTTCTTTGTCTTGTTTCAAATAACGGTAAGTATCACTAAAATGGCTCTTTTATTAAATTTTTTTTAATCATGCCAAGTTATTTAGCAGTTGTTGTTTTTTGGTCATATTTGGGGCCAAATTTCTTCCTTTTCACAATCTCAACCGTCAATATGTATATTATGCCCAAATGGCAGCCTAAAAAACAAGATTTTCTAAAAACTCAGCATTAAGTTCATCTCCCATCCAGCTCTTTAATTTTGACTTAAGTAAATATAACATTGGAAACACTTTTAGTACCAATTTTAAAGTATTTGTTTGCAAAAAAACACCACACTAATTATCCATTTTTTCCAATATAAATTGCCCAAGCCTTATTCTCAAAATGGTGATAAAAACACTATTTGAATAAGATGCTTTTTATATTTTATAAATTTGATTTTAGCAGAAACATCACAGATTGCCTTTCTTCCATACACATAAACTATATTTAGATTTGTTTTTGTTGCTTTTCATCTGTAATAACATATTTCTATAAGCAAAGAAAAGATTTTTACATGCTCTGATCAATGTTTTGTTGTTTTTGTATACTAACTGGAAGCCTATAAAAAAACTCATTTTTTGTACAGGATATGGACAAAATTTGGTGAGACAATCCTCCTGCCTACATGACATAATTGCTTTAATAAGGTAAGATGCATTATACGCTGTTGTGACATGATGAATATCAACGGGACTTGTTCACAGATTTTGGCATGCTTTGAAACTTGTCATTAAATTCTTTTAATTTATTAAGGTAAAAAGCTCCAGTTGAAACAATAATAAAATAAAAGAGAAAAAAAATATCCGCATCTGTGCTGGAACCACTGACCTTGGGAGTAAAATTCTAGCGCTGAGTCCACTCGGCCATCTGTGCTGTTATAAGTTATGGTGTATTTATACTTTGTATAAGAAATCCAGGTAGTGTCACATAAAATAATGATAGCAACAGAACTCTTCAAATAATTTGATAATTTTGCGTTTGTAAGGCTTAAGGATTTTCAGGTTTTTATGCCCCCGGTAGGGTGGCATATAGCAGTTGAACTGTCAGTCAGTCAGTGTGTCTGTCCGTCCGTCAGAAAAAAACTTGAACATTGGCCATGACTTTTTAAATATCGAAGATAGCACCTTGATATTTGGCATGCATGTGTATCTCATGGAGCTGCACACTTTTAGTGGTAAAATTTTAAGGTGAACATCATCTTTCAAGGTCTAGGGTCGAAAAAACAAAGTCAAGGGAAGTAATAAGCTTTAAATGGACATAGTTATCTGACCTGCCCACGTATATATTTTTGTTAAATAAATCAAAGCGGCGCTGTAGGCGACATTGTGTTTCTGACAAACACATTGTCGTAAAAGGTCAAGGTCATCCTTTGCGGTCTACGGTAAAAAATACAGATTTAAGGGAAGTAATAAGCTTTAAAAAGGGAGAAAATTATTCAATATTGAACATAGCCACTTTATATATTTGGCATGCATGTGTATCTCATGGAGCTGCACATTTTGAGTGGTGAATCTACAGTCACGGTAGTGGCTTTTAATTATTTGCTTCTAAAAATGGACATTTGTTACAGACAATTATTTTCAAGGGAAGTAATTTATATAATTATAAATCTCATATTATATCCTTACCAAGAATTGAAGTTTTTTTCACAGTTACTGTACAGATTTATTATTTTGATTATTTATAACCCAAATGATTGCTTTTTCAAAGTTTTTTTTTAAATGATATAATTATAATTTCTTTGATGTTCATTACAAACCTGTGGACTTATGTCCGTAGATGCATGATAAACTCTGGCTATCTCTTTTAAACCACAGGCCTTGGTTGTCAGTGATGTCTGACATGGTCATAATTGACTGTGAGACACCCCCCACTCCCCACCCCGGTTGGATTGGACAAAATTCAAGGGAAGTAATAACCTTTAAAGGGAGTTGATTTCTATACCTGCCAAATGATAAATAGAAATTTTATTTCAATGCGGCGCAGTAGGGGGCATTGTGTTTCTGACAAACACATCTCTTGTTAAATCATCAGGAAATACATGTAGTTGATATTTTTTCGTTCCTTTTCCACTTAGATACGTATTTTTACACATTTGTAGTCCCTTAGTAAAAAAACAAACATTTATATTTAAAGACCTTTCCTACTAGATCCTACTCAATTTTGTCGATTAATCAAACAGTGAACAGGCCCCTTTAATATTTTTATGTCCCCAGATCGAATGATTGGGGGTATATTGTTTTTGGTCTGTCTGTCTGTCTGTCTGTCTGTCTGTCTGTCATTGTATGTGTCTGTCTGTCATTGTATGTGTCTGTCTGTCATTGTATGTGTCCCGAAACTTCAACCTTGGTTATAACTCAAAATAATAATTCAAAGCGGCGCATTATGGGGCATTGTGTTTCTGACAAACACATCTCTTTTTTTTTGTCTCCTACCGGTTTCACCGGAGGGGACTTATGGTTTGCGCTCTTTCCGTCAGTCTGTCTGTCCTTCACACTTTTCTGGATCCTTCGATAACTTTAAAAGTTCTGAATATTTTTTCATAAAACTTGCAGCATGGATAGATGGCAAAATGGACATTATGCACGTCATTTCATTTTGTTCCTACGTCAAAAATTGTGGTTGCTATGGCAACCAAAAAAATTAAAAAATTCTGAAAATGGTGGAAATTCTGACAATGGTGGAGACGGTAGGGGACCATATTGCTTGACAATAGCATTGTTACCTTTGACCCTGAAGGATGATCAGTTAGTTGGATTGGCAAGCAGAATTATGATACTCTCGTTTTGAGATATTGTCTCTTTTCCTGTATATAATAACAAGAGCTGTCAGAGGACAGCGCGCTCCAATATTCGAGTGTTTGACAGTATAAGGTAAGCCATCATGGAGAGGGGGAAATAATGTGGTTGTGTGGTCATTTAATAGATGATGTTTGAAAAAAAAAGAAAAAAAAAAAATTTTTTTGGGGGGGGGGGGGGGGTTTGGGGTGGGGCGTGGGGGATGGTTTGGGTTTCAGGTTGATTCCATTGTGGTATGTCAGGTAATTGTTGTTTTGTCAACGTATGAATCAAATGTGATCATAAATAAAGAAGTTATGGCAATTTAAGCAAAAATTATTAATTTGACCATGAGAGTCAAGGTCATTCAAAGGTCAAGGTCAAATTCAATGCAAGGTACAGTAACATCATGATAGTAAGAAAGTATTTGAAGTTTGAAAGCAATAGCTTTGATACTTTAGAAGTCAAGTGGATCTAAACACAAAATTTAACAAAATATTCAAAGTTACACAGACAAAAAAGGGCCATAATTCTTACAAAATGTTTGATACAGTTGTCTGCTCTTGTTTATAGATTTAGGTCATGTTGGTAAAGAAGTTTGCAAGATATGAAAGCAATATGTCAAGGGACATTGAAAACATTTGAGGTGGTACGCAAACTTTTACATAGAGTTATCAATAATATGCATATTCTAAGTGGAAAAAGGGCCATAATTCTTACAAAATGCTTGATACAGTTGTCTGCTCTTGTTTAAAGGTTGGGGTCATGTTGGTAAAGAAGTATGCAAAATATGGAAGCAATATGTCAAGGGACATAGGAAATTTTTTGGGTAGTACACAAACTTTAACATTTGCACGCTTACGCCAATGCCGGTGTGAGTAGGATAGCTCCACTATATATATTTCATATATAATAGTCGAGCTTAAAATGATAATATTATTATAATTATTACCGTAATTACTCTATGTTTTCGGACACATGTTTGCACTGCATTTTAAATAATTTTAAATGCTTAATTAGTTTGACAGAAAGTTACTACAAGGTTGTACTTTGACCAACGAGTTCTAAGATGAGCATGTGATGTACTGATACTCGCTAGTATGAACATGTAATTAACGCAACAAGAAAAGCAATGAATTCTTTGTTTGTTCATTTCCGATAGTTATTGTCTTAACACCTTCCATTGTTCGTAAAACTTGCAATAGGGTGTATCACAGGTTGAAGCGTTTGTTATTTGTCACAATTATTTTACTGAGAAGGGGTAGTACCATTGCGGTAGATAATTGAACTTTTAATTGGCGCTACCCCTGGTCACAACGCTTAAGCAATCGGGCGAAACCATTGTTTTATACCGGTTTACAAGGTTATTTACCCAATAATGCAAATGTAATGGTCCGTTGCCCTTAGGCATGCACCTGTCATGTTTTATGATGTTAATCTGGTTGTAAAACCCCATGATCGAAGTGTCATTAGATATTGAAAACAGGACCGAAATTTGGTAAAATAGCGCTGTAAAATGTACTGTCAGAAAACTTAGAGACATTAATTATGGACGAAAACTCGTGTGTCCGAAAATTAAGAGTCACGAAAAATAATTTTTTTTGCTTAAAAAGGGGGTGTCCGAAAACTAATAGTGTCCAAAAACATTGAGTAATTACGGTACTATTTCTACTGAAATAATATGCGACTACATTAACTTAATGTAGGGAGACTATTTTTAACATGAATGTGATTAATATTGAATGTACACAAATTATATTCTATCCTCCAAATTAATGGACAAAGCATTTTTCCAAGCCACTGGAAAAAAAACCTTGGAAAAAGCCATGTTAATAAACACATGAGTCAGGGCCAAAAAAACCTTCTTCGCAAGGGGCCTCATTTTCTTCCCCTTAACCAAAAAGGCCCTTTCCCCTACAGAAATTGCTTTGAAATCATGCATTTTCTCAAAATTTCCATTCTACCTCAGTATTTTACATTCCCCGAAGCCAGAAAATTGTGTCTTTATTTCCCTGAAAAGAAGGCTGTGGCCCTTTCCCCAAAGTTGGTGTTTTGGCTCTGTGAGTCTAAGTACTCTTTGAAAATGGGTTTAATGCATGTGCTTAAAGTGCCGTCTCAAAGTATGCGACTACATTAACTATGTCGGGAGACTATTTTTAACGTAAATGTGATTAATATTGAATGCACACAAATGATATTCTATCCTCCAAATTAATGCACAAAGCATTTTTCCGAGCCACTGGAAAAAAACCTTGAAAAAAGCCATGTAATAAACACATGAGTCTAATCACTCTTTGAAAATGGGTTTAATGCATGTGCTTGGAATGCCGTCTGTGCAGTCTGCACAGACTAATCAGGGACAATACTATCTTCTCAATGGTATTAATAGAAGTCCTTTCTGAGCAAAAAATCCAGCCTAGGAAAAAGTGATGTACCTGATTAGCCTGTATGGACTGCACAGGCTAAACTCAGTGACGACACTTGGGGAACATGCATTTAGCCTGTATGGACTGCACAGGCTAAACTCAGTGACGACACTTGAGGAACATGCATTTAGCCTGTTTTTACCAGAAAGCTGCTCATAACATCTTCAGAACCAGTCTTCCAAGGAACGTCAAGCTGCTTGAACAAACAGACCTGCAAAGCGAAGTTTGTGGAGGGTCAACAATAGACCTGTGGGCAGCTCTCATCAGCACAGTTTGTGCCTGTGTCAATAACCCCATCAATGGTAGGTGACCATATGAGTTCAATTTTAACCCTTTCCCGCTCAGAAGCAAAGTGAAAATGGCTAGCTGCGGCCAGCATAAAACCAGATCAGACTCAGGGAAAAATTTGCATCATGCAGTGCCTGCAATGAAGTATTTAAAATTTGAGTCTAGTAAGAAGAGCTTAATTTAAATTTGATTTTCTAAGAGACTCATCATGTCAAAGTATATATCTAAATTGAAACTAGTGTTTTTGATATAGAAACAGTTTCAATCTTGATCGATTAGAAATGTTAAGAGGTTACATAAGTTTTGCCCTCTAGTGTATGGAAACATTCAGAGGATACAGCAGTGCATTTTGCATTTTCTGGTTTGGAGCAACCGGGCCAGCTGTCCCATTATGAGACCATAACATCTGGCATGACTTTATAGTGAATACGATTATAGCTCTTGACTAGACTGTGCAAATGCACACTCTGGAGGGATTGAGCTATGACAAAAGACCCGGGGTCTGGGTAAACTGGGCAAAATATGCTTTTGTGTAAAGTGTCATTTAAGATTAGCCTGTGCAGGGTTGACACTTTCAGCTTTTATGAAATTTTTGGTTGAAGAATGTTTCCTCTTAACGAAAATTCAGCTTAGAAAGTGTCATCCCTTATTTTCTGTGCAAACTGCACAGGCTAATCTGGGAAAATGAATTTAATAATGCACATACATTAAGCCTAGTATTCCAAGAACAGGGCTCATTTGTATTTGATATTCCAGTTATCTAACCTTTTTTAAAATTGACCTCGACCTAATTTGGGCAAATAATAATTCAGATTGGGGTATTCTAAGATTAAGTGTACAGTGTATCCCCTCTAAGCTAGATACCCCTGGGACAGAGAGGAAATTTATATAGCCTAGAGGATTTCGGTTTAGAGAAGAAATTGACTATTTTGCTTTAAAAGGTCAATTACATAGCCTTATGTGGAAAAACACATACTTTCAGCAAATTTTAATATTTTATTTATATATATAGCATTAATTCATATTGCATCAAATAAGAACAACAAATGTCACTTAATCTGTTGATTCAAAAGCAATATCAGACCTTACAATACAGAACCAGTCCCAAACAAATTAGTTGATCTTTTCAAATTTCATCTCATTGTAAAACCGACTCTTGTTGGGTGAAGAGTTGTTTTCCCAATGAGACATGTACACAGACTTTTTTCGCACGATACCCCTGATGGTTGACCAGTCCTGACCGATTTAGAAAGGTATAATTACATATGGAATGACCCAGTTTTGATCCAAAGAATGACCAGTATTCCGAATTGAGGGGATTCCAGTCTTTAGGAGATATTTTATGCGTGGTTTTATAGGGAAAAAATGGGACCAGACAATTTGTCCACTTTAGAGAGGATTCCGGTATAGAGAGGATCTGGTTTTGAGGGTTTCCATGGTATTTTTATGCCCCCGGATCGAATGATCGGGGGTATATTGTTTTTGGCCTGTCTGTCTGTCATTCTGTCTGTCATCAAAACGTTAACCTTGGTTAAAGTTTTGCGATAACTTTTGCAATATTGAAGATAGCAACTTGATACTTGGCATGCATGTGTATCTCATGGAGCTGCATATTTTGAGTGGTGAAAGGTCAAGGTCATCCTTCAAGGTCAAAGGTTAAATATATGGCTTCAAAGCGGCTCAATAGGGGGCATTGTGTTTCTGACAAACACATCTCTTGTTTCCATTTTGTCTAGCATGGAAACTTCTTATAACAAAACTAGTATACTTGCACAGTTGTTGCTTTAACCATTGCCAATCTACACTACATGTATATGCTCTACCCCACTTTGGTATTCAAGTTTGACGCTAATTTGGATATTTGAAATAGTCAATTGAATTTTAAATCAACTGAGGCATTTGTGTTTCTTGGCATAAATTATATATATATAAAAGGCTTTAAATTTGCATAGTTCTACAAAGGTTTATGTTTGTAAATGATGACTGATCACCAATTGAGCTTTAGGCCTCATAGAGCTTTTATGCAGCATAGGCCAGCAATGTTTTTTTGGCCATGCCTTTACATTTCACACTTCAAAGGGGCCTTTTCACAGATTTTGGCATGTTTTGAAAGTTGTCATTAAATGCTTTATTTTGATATATGTTAACATTGGATATAAAAAGCTCCAGTAAAAAAATCAAGATTAAAATTTAAAAAAGAAAACAAGATGTGTTTGTGAAACACAATGTCCCCCTATATGACGTTTGACCTTGTAGGATGACCTTGACCTTGTGAAGGATGACCTTGACCTTTCACCACTCAAAATGTGCAGCTCCATGAGATACACGTGCATGCCAAATATCAAGTTGCTCTCTTCAATATTGCAAAAGTATTCATAAAATAAGCGATTTCGGCCACATATATTTGACCTCTGACCTTGAAGGATGACCTTGACCTTTCACCACTTAAAATGTGCAGCTCCATGAGATGCACATCCATGCCAAATATCAAGTTGCTATCTTCAATATTGCAAAAGTAATTATAAATTAAGCGATTTGGGCCACATATATTTGACCTCTGACCTTGAAGGATGACCTTGACCTTTCACCACTCAAAATGTGCAGCTCCATGAGATACAAATGCATGCCAAATATCAAGTTGCTATCTTCAATATTGCAAAAGTATTCATAAAATGAGCGATTTTGGCCACATATATTTGACCTCTGACCTTGAAGGATGACCTCTGACCTTGAAGGATGACCTTGACCTTTCACCACTCAAAATGTGCAGCTTCATGAGATACACATGCATGCTAAATATGAAGTTGCTATCTTCAATGTAGCAAAAGTTATTGCAAAATGTTAAAGTTGGCGCAAACAGACTAACAGACCAACGGACTAAGCGATTTCGGCCACATATATTTGACCTCTGACCTTAAGGATGACCTTGACCTTTCACCACTAAAAATGTGCAGCTCCATGAGATGCACATCCATGCCAAATATCAAGTTGCTATCTTCAATATTGCAAAAGTATTTATAAAATAAGCGATTTGGGCCACATATATTTGACCTCTGACCTTGAAGGATGACGTTGACCTTTCACCACTCAAAATGTGCAGCTCCATGAGATACACATGCATGCCAAATATCAAGTTGCTATCTTCAATATTGCAAAAGTATTCATAAAATGAGCGATTTTGGCCACATATATTTGACCTCTGACCTTGAAGGATGACCTTGACCTTTCACCACTCAAAATGTGCAGCTTCATGAGATACACATGCATGTCAAATATGAAGTTGCTATCTTCAATGTAGCAAAAGATATTGCAAAATGTTAAAGTTGGCGCAAACAGACCAACAGACTAACGGACCAACAGACCAACAGACAGACAGGACAAAAACAATATGTCCTCCACAACTATAGTGGGGGACATAAAAAGGTTACCCTCAGCAGGGCTCGAACCACTGGCCCCTGGAGTCCTGGAGTAAAAAGTCTTCCACTTAGACCACTTGGCCATTCATCCGATTGCAATGACTGGTTTATTTTATAAATCATAAAACCAATCCTCCTAGTTTCACAAAATTTATCGACAACAACAGAACTCTCCAAATTATTAATTCGTTTTGCGTTGCAACGCTTTATAATTTTCGGGTTTTTAAATCGTCAAAAGATGCATATAATGTACCCTCATCCAAGCTTTTATTATATTAAAGCCGGAGGCTGAGCATGTATAGAGAGCATTCCATTCTGGACGTAACTAGAGAGCAGCATTTTAGACGTAAACATTTTACTACACTCTGACCAACGCATGCGCAGTCAGACCGGAAGCTCGCTGCGAAATCAAAGTCATTCATTAAAAAAAGTTTTTGTTGCCATTAAATTTAGGGTGGGTAAAAATCCTTAACACCCAATTATTAACTATCATAATATATCAAATACTATATATATAATGAAAGGGAGGGTCTATACATGTTCAGCCTCCGGCTTTATTATAATAATGACCCTCATCCTTCACTAAAGCTTGGATAAGGGAACATTATTTTCATAAAGCCTCCTTCCTGGCTTTCACATGTATTGGGAGCATATTCAAAGGCAATGAAAACAATACCCAAATAAGCCTCAAAAACCCATGTATTCATCATTTAATTAAGTATCAACGATACATTTCACACATGTACAACAATTTAATACACAAAATGCATACAATAAAGTATGATCTCAATTTCCTGACAAAACTGCCTCATTGAAGGACACATTTCTACCACTTTTAAGTAGACACCTTAAATAGAACTTTCTGAACGTTTTATCAGAGCTCTAATCAGCTGTACTCAAAATATGTTTTAAAGAACAACCTTTAAAAAAGCTGTTGAAGTGGAAGCGCTCCTATATGAATGAGCTTTAAATGTATGCGAATCAATACCTGCAAGTTGCAATACACACTTAAGCCATCTAGCAATAGTACTTGTTGATACCCTATTGTAGGTTACAAATGACACAAAAACAAAATTTGATTTTCTTAAAGACTTTGTTCTATCAAGATATGTTATAAGCGTATACATGGCACAAAGTGATTCATCACTAAAATGTTCAATTTTTAAAGAAAACGAATGTCCCATTCTGAATGTCTTCAAAATGTTAGTAAAGGTAAACACAACTGCCAGTCCATTAACATATTATCAACATTCATTGAAACAAGAGTCTGAGCTCTGGGCGCAGTAGCCAAGGCAATAAAGGCTACCGTCTTAGATGTCAACATTTTCAAAGGTAACTTAGACACAGGCCCTAATGACTTTAAATACTTTAACACAACAGAGACATCCCAAGTTACTAAATGGTTGATATTGGAAAACACTCTTCATAAATCTAGGAAATAACACTGAACTTTTACACCACACGTTACCTAGAAATAATAATGTCTGAAGTAACATAGCTTTATGTGTATTAATTACTGAATTAGACTTCCCTAGTTTAAACAAATAGAACAGATAATTCAAGGTCACTGCTTCAGACGCCTGAAGGGGATCACTTTTCCTGATACTATTCCAAATACACCATGTGCTCCAAGCACTTTCATACTGTTTCTTGGTTCCTTTCGCCCATGATTGGAGGATGAATTCAGCAGTTTGCAACGAAAATCGTTGCTGGATAAGGGAATCCCGGATACAGTCAATGCGACTAGCCGAAGGCGTTTTCCGAAAGGATGACACTGCTGGTTGTGTTGGAGAGTCAGTAGGTCCTTGTGTCTCAGTAAACTGATTGGAAAAGAAGAAATGTTTTCTAAAACTGCAGGAAACCAAGACTGGGAAGGCCAATACGGCAATATTAACAAGGCTTTTTCTAATAATTTATCTATTAAACCTTGTTCATAACTTTCCCTATTAAATTAAATGGTGGAAATAAATAAGGTTGCAGATTTGCCAACAAATACTGAATGCATTTACAGCATATGCACCTGGTTCTGGAAGCCAAGAAACAAATGCTTCCAATTGTGTATTTATTCGTGAAGCAAACATATCAATTTTTGGCATAAATAGTTGCTGACAAATACGATTAAAAAAAAAACTTTCTTTAATTGCCACTTGGAAGCATCTGAGAAATTGCGAGAATAATAGTCAGCTTTATTTTGCACACCAGGAACGTGGACTGCCGACAAATAAATATCTCGAACCAAATACCATTCCCAAATTTGCTTGGCCAAGTTATCAAGGTTTTTAGAACACATTCCACCAAAATCATTGATGTAACACACAGCAGTCACATTATCAGATTGTACCTGAATATGCGTATGGCGACAACTATGGTACATTGATAATTAGCCGGATTTTTTTCGAAAAAATCTCGGCTTATAGATTGATGTTGTCGGGCGGGCGGGGGGGCGGGCGGGCGGGCGGGCGGGGTGGCGGCGTGCTCGAAAATGTTAAAGTTCTTATTTCATGGTATAACTTTGGTATGCTTGGACCTAGAGTCTTCAAACTTGACATGAAGGTTGGCCAGGATTAACAGATGACCACTGGTCATTTCAAGGTCATTCATTTGAAGGTCAAGGTCACTGTGACCTTCAATATAAAAAATGTTAAAGTTGTTATAACTTTGGTATGCTTGGACCTAGAGTCTTGAAACTTGACATGAAGGTTGGCCATAACTAGTTAGTAACCACTGGTCATTTCAAGGTCATTCATTTGAAGGTCAAGGTCACTGTGACCTTGAATGTAAAAATGTTAAAGTTCTTATTTCATGGTATAACTTTGGTATGCTTGGACCTAGAGTCTTCAAACTTGACATGAAGGTTGGCCAGGATTAACAGATGACCACTGGTCATTTCAAGGTCATTCATTTGAAGGTGAAGGTCACTGTGACCTTCAATATAAAAATGTTAAAGTTGTTATAACTTTGGTATGCTTGGACCTAGAGTCTTGAAACTTGACATGAAGGTTGGCCAGAACTAGTAAGTAACCACTGGACATTTCAAGGTCATTCATTTGAAGGTCAAGGTCACTGTGACCTTGAATGTAAAAATGTTAAAGTTGTTATAACTTTGGTATGCTTGGACCTAGAGTCTTGAAACTTGACATGAAGGTTGGCCAGAACTAGTAAGTAACCACTGGACATTTCAAGGTCATTCATTTGAAGGTCAAGGTCACTGTGACCTTGAATGTAAAAATGTTAAAGTTCTTATTTCATGTTATAACTTTGGTATGCTTGTACCTAGAGTCTTCAAACTTGAAATAAAGATTGGCCAGTACTAGAAGATGACCACTGGTCATTTCAATGTCATTCATTTGAAGGTCAAGGTCACTGTGACCTTAAATGTTAAAATGTTAAAATTGTTATAACTTTGGTATGCTTGGACATAGAGTCTTCAAACTTGACATGAAGGTTTGCAAGCACACTTAGATGACCACTGGTCATTTCAAGGTCATTCATTCTAAGGTCAAGGTCACTGTGACCTTGAATGTAAAAATGTTAAAGTTCTTATAACTTTGGTAGGTAAAAATGTTAAAGTTCTTATTCCATGTTATATGGTACTTTCCTGTCATTTAAATCAAAAATCCGGCTTCAATGCGGTCATCTCCGACCGCGGAACTCTTGTATGCAATAATAAATTGCTAATTATTCAAGGTAATTTATACTATTCCTTGATTCAATAAATGTCCATCGACCACCTGAGTAAACATTTGTTTTCAAGTCTATACAACCATAACCTTCTAAAGAAGCATCTGTTTGGCAGCAAATAACTACCTCATTAGGTCGTATACTTTTACAATTTTTATTTGTCACATTAGACACCCACCGATTCAGTTCAATAATACTGTCTATAGACAATTGCATTGTTTTATCAAAATCTAAGGTACTTTCAAGTCCCAACAACTTATCTCTCTCTAAAGCTCGATAATGTAGTTTGACTTCAAACACCGCAAAGAATGCATTTATAATAATTCCTATAAATAAAGCCAACTGTCTAACTGGAATGTCCTTTAAGGAAAGTAGTGCTCTAGCTTTCGTTATTATTTTTTGTATATTACAATTAATGAAAAAGCCTAAGGAAGTCATAGTTTGTAATAAAACATTTTTATTTTCCAAACATATTAGTTTATTTTGATTCATGTTAATAGAATCATCAATGTAATAACAACAACGAATGTTCTGAGCTCTAAACCAAGCAAAAATTGGTTTCAAGATTTTTGTAAACAAATAACATGCAATCGACAACCCGAAAGGAAGGCAAACAAATCTATATAATTTCCCATTCCAAGAAAACTTTAAATATTTTGTATCTTCCTCACAAATTGGTACAGAAAAATATTCTTCTCTAAGATCTATCTTCGTAAAGAAATCATTTCTTTGCACACTGTCCAAAACAACAGAAAATGTCTCTTGTTTAAAATGGTTGTATTGTACAAATTGATTTAACTGTTTTAAATTTATTACAGGCCTTTGCTTTCCATTAGGTTTAGGAACTATAAAAATATTTGATAAAAATTCACCTTCTTCATGAAATGTTTCAACAATTGCACCTTTTTCAACAATTCCAAAACCTCATCATTAACAATATTCCATTTATCAGCAGAAAATGGTATCTCTTTTGAAATAGAAGTCTGATGTGGCTCTTGTACAAAATCAATTTTATAACCACTCACTGCATTAAGAATCCAAGCATCATTTGTAAATTCTTGCCAAACATTTAGATAATTTTTTAAATTTCCAACTAAACTTACTTTTAAACCATCTATTCCATCCCGTTTTGGGCCGGCATTGTAGCTGTGGCGTTTGCCCTCCTAGGAGGTCTGCTCATGAACGGCCTCATGTTTGCGCCCGTCTGGGGCTATGGCATCTGATATGGCATCTGACTCTGATATGGCTGGTAACGGTGGCCAACCGGCCGCCTCATGGTATATCGACCACGACCCCTACCAAAGTAATGCCCAAGTATAGGGGGTAAGTAACTATCATTTCCAATAGAAAATTGGGAATCACAATTTTTTATTCCCTTTGTTATATCATCCGCAAATAATTTAGTTGTGATAGGCATTGACACCTGACATAGGCCCGAATATTTTTTCTTCAGACAAGGACGTATCATATAACGTCTACGAACAGAGATGTGGTACTGGACCTGTCCCAGAATTGTCAGACAATCAGAAATGCAAGATTTAGCCTCAGCTGAAATGTGGCCCTTTAAAAGATCTGAAAGCTTTATAATAGGTGCGAAACCGGATGCCACCAAATTCTGAATGTCTCCCAACAACCTATCATTGGCATGAGACTTTTTGTCAAGTTTCCAAATTTCTTGGTTAACCAAAGGTGGTGTAGCACGATCACAATTTTCGGGTACTTTATACTTTTCCAAAAACACATCAGTCTCACATGGGGTAGAACAGGCTACATTTATGAGCTTAGCCAAAGAATCAGACCCTGGCCCTCCCCTCAACTAGGGTTTTTAACTTGGGCATATCCCATTCCATATCACTGTTATCACATGAAACAATGTTATTGTTATTATCTGAGCCAAACAAAGCATCAGAAAAACCCCTATTCAAATAAGAATAATCTTGTTCATCATCACTGGCACAAACTTGCACTCTTAAAGGTTGCATTTGATAAGGAACTTCAACCTCATCCTCATATTCTGGGACAAACGTACCAGCCACGTGCTCCGAAGAAAGCACGGGCTCAGGGGCCACATGTTCGATCCCCAATAAATTTCGTAAAGAAGCAATATCTGTCAGAGACAATTTAGTTATATCTAAAATATTCTCCGAAGAGTTTACAATACATTCCGAAGACATATTAGCATTGTCCGAAGACTTCTGTTTTTTGTCCGAAGACTTTTTCGATTTTTTGTCGGTCTATTTTGACTTAACAACTTTCGTAACAGTGGGAAGTACTTTTCTTTTTGAATTTTGTTTTTCATTTACATGATGATCTTGGTCCGAAAACCCAGAAAATTCATTATCAGATGTATCCTCCCCTAGGGAGAGCACATCTTCATCTGCCATAACAGAAATAACAATGAAACTAACCTTACATGAGGTCTCTCTGACGCCAAAATAAAAAATGACTTGGATTTCGCAGCGAGCTTCCGGTTTGACTGCGCATGCGTTGGTCAGAGTGTAGTAAAATGTTTATGTCTAAAATGCAGCTCTCTAGTTACGTCCAGAATGGAATGCTCTCTATACATCTGAAAGCCAGGAGGCTTTATGAAAATAATGGCTATTTTAGAACATGGTAAATGTTGAGTATTACTGTTTCCTCACAAATACCATAACTAAAACGAAAATTTGCGAATCTGAATCAACTTTTTTGAATTTTGTCAATTTACCCAAACGTGAAAAGGCCCCTTTAACTCATGAAAAAGTCATCTTTGTAAGCTTGGAATTGCCCATAAATTGCCAAAAAGAATTTATTGTAAGTAACAAACGTAACTATGATAACTGGGAAAGCTATGATGGATGAAATTGTTTTGATTCACTCAACTGTGTTTCCAGGTTTTCATAGGACACATGTCTTTTTGTCATGTTTCCTACATTTAGTTGGAATGAAAATTTATGTATTTTGAAATATTTGAAATTACACAATCCATCACATTAAAAAAAAAATAATGTGTTTTAAAAAAGGAAAAAGTTTAAACCATCTCTTCAAACTTTCTGGCATTTTAGTGACCTCAGAGTCAGTTACAGTTATAGGCCAGAAGGTGGTCAGTAGCGCTTTTCTATTTCTTTATTTGAGCCGCATTCTGGGATAACTGGGCTAAATGTATGTGCATAAAGTGTCGTTCCAGATTAGCCTTTTCGCTGAAACTGGATTTTTTTATGAGCAGACTAATTTTGAACAAATCATTAAAAGCAGAAAGTGCTGTCCCTTAGCATGCGGGGACTGTACAGGCTAATTAGGGACGACACTTTACACACACGCATTAAGCCCAGTTTTCCCACAGCGATGCTCATTTTTAGCATAGGTGCGTTTACGCACCTATGCTTATGGTATATACCACATTTCGAAAATCCACATCCATCGGTTGCCCTTTATGAAGCCTTACCTGATCAAAAATCAGACGAAATATCTATTTGATTTAGTATATGGTCATTCTTACAAATTTTTTTTGGAAACGTTTTTCTAACGTTTTCTTCCAAGAATATTGCTGACACCGTTTTTAGTGAATTTTTCTAAGACCGTTTTATGTCAAAAAATCTTCTTATAACCTAAAAAAAATTTCGTTCGTAAAACAATTCTATCTGCACTATAAATCTCAATCTCCTACGCAGTGGCCTCCCTTATACTAGAAGTTACTGACCGGGCGAAGCAAGGGAAGTAACTGCTGTGAGGAGTTTCTATAAAAATCTGCATTCAGAAATCTGTATTCAGAACTCAATCTGTTGTGCACGTCTGCATCTAACGCTTACCACAAGTTTTATGACAAATTCTTGACGCAGACGAATAGGGTAGCGTCTATTTTCATTTGTGAAAAGAATAGAGAAAAGAATCGATACAGATCTGTCCGTGCTTAAATTTTGAAAGGCTTGGGTAATTATTTTTCATAAGCGTTTCAAACACTGATGTAAATGGAAAGATTATCTATTTAAATAGTCGGTAATTGTTTGAAATTATTGATTTGAGAAATTCGCGGATGGCGATATCGAACTACATTATACCACGTGACGCCATTCTTCCCTGTATCTTGCACCTATGCTTTTAACGCCATCGGCGCTCTCGTTTAATTTGTTCACACAGAGGACAACCAGAAGATTTGCACATCCCTGATACCTTACCTGTTAAACGTGCTGTCTACACAGAATGATTCTAGAATTGACAAGCCGCTTCTCTCTTTGCTGGGACTTACTGTCAGTGGAAATGGTAAGTAGTTCTTTGAAACAGAGGCTGCATACTTTGTGCAGTTTCCATCATTCCCTTGCTGTTTCATATTTTTTTATCCCGCCTAGATTGTTACTACTGTTTGATATTTTTTCTGTGGCACATGTATATATTTGTGTTTCTGTTAGATATTATTACATTTCACATTTGGTTATATTATATTATCGTGCAAATTGGTATAAATTAACATATTTCTAATTGACTGGATATTATGTTTTATTGGCCATAATTTGCTCAAGTCAAGTTGAAATATTCTGAATTATC
Organism: Dreissena polymorpha; assembly: GCF_020536995.1. NCBI lineage: Eukaryota > Metazoa > Mollusca > Bivalvia > Myida > Dreissenidae > Dreissena > Dreissena polymorpha. Next base: position 61,394,109 of record NC_068355.1, on the reverse strand, counting down.
AGTCTAGGATTTTATTATCTGCACACATAGAACCCTGTTTTTGTGCATGTGTGATTGATACAATTTAAAAAATAACAAGAACCAAAAAACCTTCTGAACTTAAGAAACTGACCAAAATTCATATTGCAACACTGTTACTTTTCTGCATTGATCATTATACTTGTATAGTTAAATGTGTGTTTTTCCTTATTTCCATATTTATTATTTTCTAAAAAATACTATGTGAGCCATGCTCTCAGAAGACCAGGCTCAATGCATTTTCCTAAAGTGTTTTCCCAAACAAGCCTGTGCATTGTGCTCAGGCTTATCAGGAACAATAATTTATGTTATTTTTCTTCAAAGGAAGTTTCCTCTAAGCTCAAATCGAGTTTATGTAGAAAGTGTCGTCCCTGATTAGACAGTGCAAACTGCGCATGATTAACTTAACAACACTTTACAATAATGCTTTTAGCCCCGTTTTCACAGAGTGTGATTTATGGTTTATTCCACAGTTTCCAACCAGGACCGCGTGAGAAAGTGTGGAGGCTTTGAGATCTTCATTAAGAAGCTCAGACACTTGCTGGGTGCCCAGGAGCCCGCCCGAAACCCTGTTCTTGGGCAGCTTCTTGGAACAGTGGACGCTTGCATTACAGACAATGGTTGGTAGCTTGTTTTCTGCAATACAAGGGTTGAGAGGTAAAAGATTGTATCTGATTTAGACATAAGTTTTGATTTTAGTAAAATAGTTCAAAGGAATGCTCCATTTGCTTGATAGCCCAAGGGATTGACTCTTTACATGTATCTTAAATGTATACAATAACCCATTTATGCCTAGTGGACTCATCCATCCTTCTAAATATGATCAATTTATTTCCAAAATTAGGGATGTTTAGTATATTCATTTTTATATTTAGAATATTTCTTACAGAAATTCCTTTAAGCAAACAGCGCAGATCCTGATGAGACGCCGCATCATGCAGCGTCTCATCTGGGTCTACACTGTTTGCCAAGGCCTTTTTACTAGACGCAAGGTATAAATGGGTTAAATGTATGTATTCAAATTTGTTCATTGTTTACTCATTGTCTGACTCAAATGTAAGCTTTATTTTAAACTTACGTTCCAACGTAGTCCATCATGTGTGTTTCAGATAGATAAACCTTGCCTGCCATGAACAAACAAGTTTTCAATACACCCAGAGTTACTTTCTTCTAAAAAGTCATTTAGTTATAGCAATAATTTATTCTTTTGTGCCTTTGCACAATTCTTCAAATATTATTTTAATAATTTAGTACACACTCCTTTTTATTACGGGTTATTCCTTGTAATAATGTTCTGTGACCATTTATGTTTACCTTATATTGTTTTATATGTACGAAAATGGATAGATATAGCCATTAAATGAGCGATGTTGTGTTAAAATGAGTATGATGTATATGAAGCCAGCTAAGCTTCAGTGCAGCCTGCACATCTGTGTTGTGTGGCTAGAAGCTTCCCAGTCTTCTGTAAAGTCTGTCAGTGTTCCAGTTTGCAGACATTATGTCTCCTGGTCATAGTATATGAGCTTATAACCTTAGACATTTGACACCTCAAATAACATCATTTTTTATACAGACTAGAGAACTCATGACATATGCACCATTGATAGCCTTCATCTATTTAAACTTTGAAGTAAGAGTTCTTTGTTCTATGTCTATTTCTTAAACTTAAGTCAAAGAATGGGTGGGTGAATACATGTCCAGATTTGCATGACGTGGTCAATTGACACTTCATGTTACAGATATGAGCAGTAAGAGGTTTGGTCAGCTTGGAGGACTGACAACAATTCTGCAGCTGTTTACAGACTGCCCCATGGGTGTTAGTGAGAAAACACAGGCCGTCTTGACATTAGCACATGCTGTTGACGCTTGTGGTAAGTACATACAGAAGTTGTCTACTGTCAAGTAGTGCTTAATTGGTCATTGTTGGCTAAGGTACTACTTAAACATTTAAGTACTTGGGAAATATCCCAACACATTTTATTATGCTAAAGATAAACACATGTTCAAACGTTAATGTAATTATTTTGTACTTTGTAAATGTCATTAATGTTGATGAAGTCGATTGGCAAGCTATTCAAGGTCAGTTTGACCCATTTGTGTATTCATAGAATTAAAGTTGTGTGCCTTGTAAACAAATTGGCAAAAGCAGACTGTTTTCCCCTGTTCTTCTGTATCAGACATAACCATGTGTGGGTAACTGTTTGAGTTCTTCCTAATACATTGAGTGTATGCTTACATAAATTTTTCGTGTTCATACGTTTTTTTCATTCAAATGTGAATCCAGTATGGTGACTAATCCCATGGAAAAAAGTATATATTTTTATACGTATTATAGTTTCACCCTGGGCGGGGAGGGGGGGCGGCGGTGTCCACAGCAGCGTCCGCTCTCTAATTCAAATAAATAGTTTTCATCCGATCTTCACCACACGTGGACAAAAGTTTTATCTAGACAATATCTAGGTCAAGTTTTAATATGGGTCATGCTGGGTCAAAAACTAGGTCAAAGGGTCACTGAGTGATCAAGGATTTAGCATGGTGTCTGCTCTCTAATTGAAGTAGTTTTCATCCAATCTTCACCAAATTTGGTCAGAAGTTGTGTCTAAATGATATCTAGGTCAAGTTCAAATATGGGTCATAATGGGTCAAAAACTTGGTCACGTGGTCACTTGGTGCATTTCAAGCATTTAGCATGGTGTCCAAAACCTTCAAACGGGCGTATCTTGTGACAGTTTAGCACTCTTGTTCCTAAATGGGACCTAAAAAATTCCAATTTAAGGTTTCCAAAAAAGTTTATTTTGTTTTTAAATTAATCTCTACATTCATCTCAAATCCAGCTCTTTAAGTTGAATCTTAGTAAGTATAATATTAAAATCCGATTTATTCTCATTTTTTATGCTCCCCCAAAATTTTTTTTCGGGGGAGCATATAGTCGCCGCTTCGTCTGTCCGTCCATGCACAATTTTTGTCCAGGCTATTTCTCAGCAACTAATGACCTGAATTCAATGAAACTTTATGGAAAGCTTCACTACCAAGAGGAGATGTGCATATTATTAGCGGGTTCTGGTCTGATGATTTTTCACAGACTTATGGCCCTTTGAAATTTCAATAACAAAATTCTTGTCCCCCCAACTACTATGCCCGCAAGAAGTTTCCTTTTATCTGAATATATAGTGCAATATTGTGACAAAAAAACAACTTTGGGGAGCATCACCCGTCTCCCACGGTTTTCTTGTTTGTAGTATTTGTTGCAAAAAATATACACACTAATTGCTCAATTTAAGTCAAAACAACGCAAATTTTTTCCCAATTCAAAGGGACCTGGCCCCATTTCCAAAAATGGTGAAAAATAATAACATTGGATGCAAAATGATCCTAAGAGTTTCTTTCTGGAAAAAAAGTGGCATAATGCATGTGTGCAAATTGTCATCCCAGATTAGCCTGTGCTGTCCAAACTGGCTAATCAGTGACAATCTGCTTTATGGATTTTTTTGTTTCAAGGAATTCTCTTTTAAGCAAAAATCCAGTCCAGTGGAAACTTCTGTCCCTGATGAAAATGTGCAGACTGCAAAGGCTAATCTTGGACAACACTTTACACGCACACATTTAGCACAGACTTCGCAGAACAAGGGCAACATTAAGCAGTTTTATTTAAACCCTTTTCCACTCAGAAACAAAGTGAAAATGGCTTTGAGCAAACAGCATAAAACCAGAACAGCCTGCGAGTAACTCTCAGTCTATTCAGGTTTTATGCTGTTTGCTGATCATCAGTATCTTAGAGTTGGAAATGAAGCCTTTATAACTTGAATCCTGTAAGAAAGGTCTTTAATTAAATTTAGCTTTCTTAGGGACTGCAAATGCGCTAAAATAAGTATTCAAGTGGTAAAGGGTTAATATTGCACTAATGCAACTGTTGTAGAGGAGAATGTGGTGTATGTACAGACTGGTGGGGGAATGACCGTGCTGATCAGGCAGCTGACACAGTGTGAGGACGAGGAGCTGTCTAAGACCATCAAGTATCTCCTGCAGCTCTGTGTACCGTCAGAATCTGGTCAGTGACCCTGATAACAGTCAGGGAAATACAACTTTAAAAGGAAAAATTAATTATTACGAATGGAAAATATAACACAATAACAACCAAACAGTCAAGGCAAATATTCACCAAGCTCCAAACAAAAGGACATAAGTTAATCCTTTGAATTAATTAAATGCTTTAACTGCATCCATGTAGATATTGTTATGTGCCCACTTGAAGCAGGGTGGAGAAAATTTAAAATGCATGGTTAGTGCTGAGATGGAGACAGTTCGTTTCCTGAGGCTTACAAAATGAAAATACATACTTTGCTAGGGATTGGATTAATGTCCAGTCAGGTTAAAGTCAATGTTGCTAAGAACAGAGATACATTTTTGGCTCAATTATTTTAACAGGGATGGAGGTATTGCACAGATATTTTGAGCGTAGAGGTAAATTTTGACTTTGTAACGCAACAAATATTTGGGTGGCATAATTATTATACATAATAGATACCAAAATGGTCAGTTACCAGAATGCAAATATGTATACCTTCATGAGCATATGTATTGCGTTTAAGACCAACAATATGACTTGTAGGTCAAACAAATATTCTCCTTAAGGCTGTTATACATAACAAACGCCAAAATAATTTGTATTCATAATAAACGCTAATGATAAATTATCAGAGTGCAATAATCAGTGGAAACAATAGTGCACATTAGACAATCAACCAGATAGGTCACAATTACTTGTTGTTGTGGGGCTGTTCGGCCACCCCCTGTATCTTGTTGTTAAGAATATTTTACGGACATTGAAAAATGTTGTGTTAGAATTTAATTAGCAAAAACAAATTTCAATGAAAACTGTACTGGACTTTATTATTTTGTTCCACCGGCTATGGTTGGTTTTAATAGTATTGCCTTGTATCTTCTTGTATTTTAACTATTTTCTGTGTCAGCATTTTAACAACAAATTAATACAATCTTCACAAATTCATGTATCCCATACCATTAAAACTGGCAAAATTTTGACATGGTTAGCACTCTAACTTGATTGTACTTAGAAATTAGGTTGAAGTAAATTGTTTGTACCATCTCCATATCAATGTTTCTAATCCTTAAAGGTATTCAATTGAAATTTCACACGTTTTTTTGGAGTCACTGTGTGAGGTCACAGACAAAGTTTGATAACAAAAATTATCAGCAATATAGCAGAATGTTGTCTCTTTAGAAAATTGGTTTAGGTAAGCATACACCAACTGATTTCACTGTTTCTACTACAGGTATTCATTTGAAACTTTGCATGGGTGTTTAAAGTTATTCTGTAATGTCACTGATCAAGTTAATGTCTCTGATCTAAAATGTATGCTCCCTTTTTTGAACATAAATTCTGGTTAAAATTTTCCTGCAACTACTATACATCTCCTTATCTACTACCAAAATATTGAAATTTACACTTCACACATGTGCTCAGGGTCCTTATGAACATTCACTGAACAGTCTGTATAACTGTGACAAGCGTTTTAGCTTGATTGCTCCAACATTTGTACTTAGTATCAAGGTCCTTTTAAGGTTTGAGTTCCAGAAGAAATGAAGGTAAAGTTTTTCATGCAACACGTACATGTCTATGTAATTACCAAAATTATCCCATATTCTGTACTAAAAAAAGGTCAGATTAGCATTTCCATGCTACAACTCCTATCTTTATCTGACATGAAGACCTAGCGTGGGGTTGCATTTGGGAGCCAGTTGGGTCAAGGTCAAGGTGGCTGTCACCAAAAAAATGTATAAAGAAGTTTGGGACAGCTTTTTTTTCGTTTGATTAAACTTGAGATTCATATTTTAGACTTGGTTTTTGTTTGTATTCCAGGTAGAGAAAGACACAAAGAAGAATCAGAAAATATTTCAAATTTTGAAGCTATGAAAAGGTACATTATTGTGAAAATTGTGATTCACTTACAGTCTTATTTGTGAGAAGTCATCAATAATTGCAAACAGATTGCAATAATGTCTTTTTTTTTAAAATTTCCCTTGCGAAACTTCTAAGATTCGGTTCAATTGTCTTCAAGAGCCGAATATTTGTTCAACCACAATGAACATAAAAAAGGAGCACTTATAAATCAATTGATACATATTTTAATATGTTACTTTGATTTCATTTTAATTGCATATTTGCCAGCATGTTTTGAAAATGTAATGGTCTTATATTCACAAAACTTCAATCTGAGTTGAATTTCAGTATTGTCTTTACGAAATACAATGAAATCTGCTCTCCAAAGATTTCTATTCAAGGATCACATATGAAACAAATGTTATAAATTATTTTTTTTGCTAAGTAATTTTCTGAAAATTACTGATTTTCTCTGTGTTTGAGTTATATTAAGTTGCTCCATGTCGTATTTTTTGCTCACCTGATTGCTCAGGTGAGGTTTTAGGATCGGTCTTTGTCTGTCGTCCCTCCATCCGTCCAACATTTGGTTTGTAAACACTCTAGCATTTACATTTCTCAAGCATTCTTTATCAAAATTGCTGAAAAGCTATTTGGCCATAAGATCTCTGTCAAGTTTGATAATGAGCAAAATCGCATGATAAATGCCAGAATTATTGCCTTTAGAATGTCAAAATTTTCATTATATTATACAAAATCCTTGTAAACACTCCAGAGTTTTGTTTCGGATTTTATGAATCTTTGTCATAATGTTTATTTTTGTAAGCAAAATTTGATGTTTGGTCATGAGGGTCAAAATATAGGTCACCAGGTCAAATCTTACAAAAACCTCGTAAACACTCCATACGCCATAGTTTTGGTTCAATAATGATGAAACTTGACCAGGATGTTTGTCTGGACAATATCTAGGTCAAGTTTGACGTTTGGTAATGTGGGGACAAAATCTAGGTCATGGGGTCTAATCTTACAAAAACCTTGTTAACACACTAGAGGCCATAGTTTTGGTCCAATAATGATGATACTTGACCAGGATGTTTTACTTTATGAAATCTAGGCAAAGTTTGACATTGGGTCATGTGGGGTCAAAATCTTGGTCACGAGGTCCAAATCTTACAAAAACCTTGTAAACACATGTAGAATTAGCATTACTTGCATTGCAAAAATTCCATGCAAATGGGCTGTACTCAATCAGAATTAATCATATTCTCACACTGTAAAAGTAAAGAGAAGAGAACCAATCTAATATGCTTTAGAGTACTGAATTTTCAACTAAGCAATGAACAAGGCCTTGTAAAAAAAGGTGAGCGAACTAGGGCCCTCTTGGCCGTCTTTTTAAAGTTAACAGATACTTGAAAGCTTCAGTCAAATACTATAAAAAAGAACATTTTGGCATTAGAAAAATTGGGTGTGCATTAAACATTTTTGCACGTTAAAAAGATTTAAATACAGTAAATATATCCTTTATATTATGTGGTGCTCCATTATATGTATAACCATATTATGGTGTTACCTTAACTGACAATCAACCAGCATAATTGGATTCTTTTGCAGACATAGTGATTCAGAAATGTTTAGGAAAATTCAAGAGCTTGACTGCAAATTGAAATCACTAGAAAACTCTCGAAGTGGGCTAGATTTTCATGATACCCCAAACAGGTACACTTTCGTATTGATGAATGTCTCCAAAGTGATCATAACATTAATATCAAAGGTCTTGCCATTGCTTTAAAGAGTTAATCACTTTGTACTTTATTCAATGTATTCTGATTGATTGTAGACCAATACCGTCATTATGCATCCCTTCAAAGAAGGGGGGTATATTGCTGTGCAACGTCTGGGAACCCTTTCAAAGGAAAGGGGTATATTGCTTTGCAACTGTCAGTGAACACTTTCAAAGAAGGAGTGTATATTGCTTTGCAACTTTCTGTGAAACCTTTGAAAGAAGGGGGTATATTGCTTTGAAACTCTCAGTAAATCCATTCAAATAAGAGGGGTTAATTGCTTTGCAACTGTCCACCATTTGGTAGTATGGTCTGTAGACTATGTTGGCCTATAATCCTACTTGGATGTAGAGGAAGATGCCTTTTATTGTTTTTAAGATCAAAAGTCAATGTCTTGGGGACCTGTAGCATAGAATTATGCAAGTGCCATAGCTAGTTAGATTACCAATAATACCCATAATAATATCTTAAAACTTAATATTTGTAGTCCAGATCTTAATATTTTTGGAAAAATCCATCAAATATGTGGTACATACAAAGCTGAACCATTTTATTAGCCAATTATACTTGCATGAAATACTATGGTTAATAATGTATGTAATTTTTAATGGATTTGAAATTTGATTGCTTTGCTTGTACCGGCAGAAAACTGGATTTTTAGGTAATTAGAAATAAAACTGCTATTGATGTGTGTGTGAAATAAATATATGTATAAGTTACTCCTTCAAAAAAAAAATAATAATTGAAAAATGGTGGAGAACACATAGATAGCCAAAGGTACTGTCCAGAACTCTGATATTTTTAGAGATTATTCATTTGGAGAGCTTTACATTGTTTTTGTTTATGTTGATGTAAATGTGCCTTGTTCTGGGTAAACTGGGCTTAATCCATGTCTGCAAAGTGTCATCCCAAATAAGCTGTGCAGTCCCCAGGGGCTAATCAGGGATAAGACTTTTTGGTTAGACTGGATTTTTATTTTTTCTTTAAATGCCAAATTTCATAAAAGCGGACAGTGTCGTCCTGAAATAGCCTGTGAAGACTGCACAGGCTTATCTGGGACGACTGACGACATTTTGCACATGCATTAAGTCCAGTTTTCCCAATACGAAGCCCAAATAGTAAAACAGGTTATTAATACTTAAACACTTTTCAGACACAGTTGTGATTCCCCAGACAGAGACCAGGTGCAAGGGTCAGCGTGCAGTTCCCATTCCTTTCACCAGGACTGTCCCACCCCCAGGGAACAGTCCCTTATAGATCAGCTTATCAAAGTGAGCAACTCTGAAAAGTTTAAATAGAAATTTCACATCATTTATTTTGCTCATAGCAAATATAGTTTTTTGTGTGTCGATACAGCTTTGGTGTCACAATGGTTGAAAGTATGTTTTTGTGTATTGACAAGGTTGTAACTTCATAATTCATAATGCAATTTAAAATAATTGAACACAAATATTCATGGTGTTGACAATGGGCTTGTTGCTTGCAAGACACATTTTCATATATCAAAGGTCAAGGTGAACATAGAAGGCAATGTTCAAATCTTAGCATAATACAGCTGCTTTGGACTCTTGCTTCATAATTCATGTTGCAATTTTGAAATCACTAACCACAAACATACAGAATGCAAAGAGGTGATGATTGCAGGTCAAGTGCAAGACCCGTGTCTATTCCTTAAAGGTCAAGTTCACACTTGGAGGTCATTTTAATTACAAAATGAATGACAGTCTGGGCAGAGAGCTCATCACATTGCCATTAGGCTTCTAGTTCTTACAATGAAAGACAGTCTGGACAGAGAGCTCATCATGTTTCCATTAGGCCTTTAGTTCTTACAATCCATGACAGTCTGGGCAGAGAGCTCATCATGTTGTCATTACGCTTCTAGTTCTAACAATCAATGACAGTCTGGACAGAGAGCTCATCATGTTGCCATTAGGCTTCTAGTTCTTACAATGAATGACAGTCTGGACAGAGAGCTCATCATGTTGTCATTACGCTTCTAGTTCTTACAATCAATGACAGTCTGGACAGAGAGCTCATCATGTTGCCATATTAGGCTTCTAGTTCTTACAATAAATGACAGTCTGGACAGAGAGCTCATCATGTTGCCATTAGGCTTCTAGTTCTTCCAATGAATGACAGTCTGGACAGAGAGCTCATCATGTTGCCATTAGGCTTCTAGTTCTTACAATGAATGACAGTCTGGGCAGAGCTCATCATGTTGCCATTAGGCTTCTAGTTCTTACAATGAATGACAGTCAGGACAGAGAGCTCATCATGTTGCCATTATGGTTCTAGTTCTTACAATCAATGACAGTTTGGACAGAGAGCTCATCATGTTGCCATATTAGGCTTCTAGTTCTTACAATAAATGACAGTCTGGACAGAGAGCTAATCATGTTGCCTTTTGGCTTCTAGTTCTTAAAATGAAAGACAGCTTGGACAGAGAGCTCATCATGTTGCCATTAGGCTTCTAGTTCTTACAATGAATGACACTCTGGACAGAGAGCGCATCATGTTTACATTAGGCTTCTAGTTCTTACAATGAAATACAGTCTGGACAGAGAGCTCATCATGTTGCAATATTAGGCTTCTAGTCAATACAATGAATGACAGTCTGGACAGAGAGCTCATCATGTTGCCATTAGGCTTCTAGTTCTTACAATGAATGGCAGTCTGGACAGAGAGCTCATCATGTTGCCATTCAGCTTCTAGTTCTTACAATGAATGACAGTCTGGACAGAGAGCTCATCATGTTGCCAATAGGCTTCTAGTTCTTACAATGAAAGACAGTCTGGACAGAGAGCTCATCATGTTGCCATTAGGCTTCTAGTTCTTACAATGAATGACAGTCTGGACAGAGAGCGCATCATGTTTACATTAGGCTTCTAGTTCTTACAATGAAAGACAGTCTTGACAGAGAGCTCATCACGTTGCCATTAGGCTTCCAGTTCTTACAATTAATGACAGTCTGGACAGAGAGCACATCATGTTTACATTAGGCTTCTAGTTCTTACAATGAATGACAGTCTGGACAGAGAGCTCATCATGTTGCCATTAGGCTTCTAGTTCTTACAATGAATAACTGTCTGGCAGAGACCGCATCATGTTGCCATTACGCTTCTAGTTCTTACAATGAATGATGGTCTGGACAGAGAGCTCATCATGTTGCCATTAGGCTTCTAGTTCTTACAATGAATAACAGTCTGGACAGAGAGCTCATCATGTTTTCATTATGCTTCTAGTTCTTACAATGAAAGACAGTCTGGACAGAGAGCTTATCATGTTGCCATTAGGCTTCTAGTTCTTACAATGAATGACAGTCTGGACAGAGAGCTCATCATGTTGCCATTAGGTGTTTAGTTCTAACAATGAATGACAGTCTGGACAGAGAGCTCATCATGTTGCAATATCAGGCCTTTAGGTATTTCAATGACTGACAGTCTGGACAGAGAGCTCATCATGTTGCCATTAGGCTTTTAGTTCTTACAATGAAAGACAGTCTGGACAAAATGCTCATCATGTTGCCGTTAGGCGTTTGGTTCGAACAATGAATGACAGTCTGGACAGAGAGCTCATCATGTTGCAATATTAGGCTTTTAGTTATTACAATGAATGACAGTCTGGACAGAGAGCTCATCATGTTGCCATTAGGCTTTTAGTTCTTACAATGAATGACAGTCTGGACAGAGAGCTCATCATGTTGCAATATTAGGCTTTTAGTCAATACAATGAATGACAGTCTGGACAGAGAGCTCATCATGTTGCCATTAGGCTTTTAGTTCTTACAATGAATAACAGTCTGGACAGAGAGCTCATCATGTTGTCATTATGCTCCTAGTTCTTACAATGAATGACAGTCTGGACAGAGAGCTCATCATGTTGTCAATACGCTTCTAGTTCTTACAATGAATGACAGTCTGGACAGAGAGCTCATCATGTTGCCATTAGGCTTCTAGTTCTAACAATAAATGACAGTCTGGACAGAGAGCTCATCATGTTGCCATTAGGCTTCTAGTTCTTACAATGAATGACAGTCTGGACAGAAAGCTCATCATGTTGCCATTAGGCCTTTAGTTCTTACAATCCATGACAGTCTGGGCAGAGAGCTCATCATGTTGTCATTACGCTTCTAGTTCTAACAATCAATGACAGTCTGGACAGAGAGCTCATCATGTTGCCATTAGGCTTCTAGTTCTTACAATGAATGACAGTCTGGACAGAGAGCTCATCATGTTGTCATTACGCTTCTAGTTCTTACAATCAATGACAGTCTGGACAGAGAGCTCATCATGTTGCCATATTAGGCTTCTAGTTCTTACAATAAATGACAGTCTGGACAGAGAGCTCATCATGTTGCCATTAGGCTTCTAGTTCTTCCAATGAATGACAGTCTGGACAGAGAGCTCATCATGTTGCCATTAGGCTTCTAGTTCTTACAATGAATGACAGTCTGGGCAGAGCTCATCATGTTGCCATTAGGCTTCTAGTTCTTACAATGAATGACAGTCAGGACAGAGAGCTCATCATGTTGCCATTATGGTTCTAGTTCTTACAATCAATGACAGTTTGGACAGAGAGCTCATCATGTTGCCATATTAGGCTTCTAGTTCTTACAATAAATGACAGTCTGGACAGAGAGCTAATCATGTTGCCTTTTGGCTTCTAGTTCTTAAAATGAAAGACAGCTTGGACAGAGAGCTCATCATGTTGCCATTAGGCTTCTAGTTCTTACAATGAATGACACTCTGGACAGAGAGCGCATCATGTTTACATTAGGCTTCTAGTTCTTACAATGAAATACAGTCTGGACAGAGAGCTCATCATGTTGCCATTCAGCTTCTAGTTCTTACAATGAAATACAGTCTGGACAGAGAGCTCATCATGTTGCCATTAGGCTTCTAGTTCTTAAAATGAATGACAGTCTGGACAGAGAGCTCATCATGTTGCCATTCAGCTTCTAGTTCTTACAATGAATGACAGTCTGGACAGAGAGCTCATCATGTTGCCAATAGGCTTCTAGTTCTTACAATGAAAGACAGTCTGGACAGAGAGCTCATCATGTTGCCATTAGGCTTCTAGTTCTTACAATGAATGACAGTCTGGACAGAGAGCGCATCATGTTTACATTAGGCTTCTAGTTCTTACAATGAAAGACAGTCTTGACAGAGAGCTCATCACGTTGCCATTAGGCTTCCAGTTCTTACAATTAATGACAGTCTGGACAGAGAGCACATCATGTTTACATTAGGCTTCTAGTTCTTACAATGAATGACAGTCTGGACAGAGAGCTCATCATGTTGCCATTAGGCTTCTAGTTCTTACAATGAATAACTGTCTGGCAGAGACCGCATCATGTTGCCATTACGCTTCTAAGTTCTTACAATGAATGATGGTCTGGACAGAGAGCTCATCATGTTGCCATTAGGCTTCTAGTTCTTACAATGAATAACAGTCTGGACAGAGAGCTCATCATGTTTTCATTATGCTTCTAGTTCTTACAATGAAAGACAGTCTGGACAGAGAGCTTATCATGTTGCCATTAGGCTTCTAGTTCTTACAATGAATGACAGTCTGGACAGAGAGCTCATCATGTTGCCATTAGGTGTTTAGTTCTAACAATGAATGACAGTCTGGACAGAGAGCTCATCATGTTGCAATATCAGGCCTTTAGGTATTTCAATGACTGACAGTCTGGACAGAGAGCTCATCATGTTGCCATTAGGCTTTTAGTTCTTACAATGAAAGACAGTCTGGACAAAATGCTCATCATGTTGCCATTAGGCGTTTGGTTCGAACAATGAATGACAGTCTGGACAGAGAGCTCATCATGTTGCAATATTAGGCTTTTAGTTATTACAATGAATGACAGTCTGGACAGAGAGCTCATCATGTTGCCATTAGGCTTTTAGTTCTTACAATGAATGACAGTCTGGACAGAGAGCTCATCATGTTGCAATATTAGGCTTTTAGTCAATACAATGAATGACAGTCTGGACAGAGAGCTCATCATGTTGCCATTAGGCTTTTAGTTCTTACAATGAATAACAGTCTGGACAGAGAGCTCATCATGTTGTCATTATGCTCCTAGTTCTTACAATGAATGACAGTCTGGACAGAGAGCTCATCATGTTGTCAATACGCTTCTAGTTCTTACAATGAATGACAGTCTGGACAGAGAGCTCATCATGTTGCCATTAGGCTTCTAGTTCTAACAATAAATGACAGTCTGGACAGAGAGCTCATCATGTTGCCATTAGGCTTCTAGTTCTTACAATGAATGACAGTCTGGACAGAAAGCTCATCATGTTGCCATTAGGCTTCTAGTTCTTACAATCAATGACAGTCTGGACAGAGAGCTCACATGTTGCCATTAGACTTCTAGTTTTTACAATAAATGACAGTCTGGACAGAGAGCTCATCATGTTGCCATTAGGCTTCTAGTTCTTACAATCAATGACAGTCTGGACAGAGAGCTCATCATGTTGCCATTAGGCTTTTTATTCTTACAATGAATGACAGTCTGGACAGAGAGCTCATCATGTTGCCATTATGCTTCTAGTTCTTACAATGAAAGACAGTCTGGACAGAGAGCTCATCATGTTGCCATTAGGCTTCTAGTTCTTACAATGAATGACAGTCTGGGCAGAGAACTCATCATGTTGCCATAAGGCTTTTAGTTCTAACAATGAATGACAGTCTGGACAGAGAGCACATCATGCTTTCATAAGGCTTCTAGTTCTTACAATGAATGACAGTCTGGACAGAGAGCGCATCATGTTTACATTAGGCTTCTAGTTCTTACAATGAATGACAGTCTGGACAGAGAGCTCATCATGTTACCATTAGGCTTCTAGTTCTTGCAATGAATAACTGTCTGGCAGAGACCCCATCATGTTGCCATTACCCTTCTAGTTCTTACAATGAATGACTATGGCAAGCGGTTCGACGCATAATCCCAAGAAACTAGGTTTCTCATGAGAACCTAGGTTCTCATAATGAGAACCTAGGTTCTCATAATGAGAACCTAGGTTCTCATGAGAACCTAGGTTTTCAAATGAGAACCTAGGTGCTCATGAGAACCTATGTTTTCAAATGAGAACCTAGGTTCTTGTGAAAACCTAGGATACCAAACGAGAACTTAAGTTCTCAGAATGAGAACCTAGGTTCTCATGAGAACCTAGGTTCTCATGAGAACCTAAGTTGTATGTGTCTATGAGAACCTAGGTTCTCATGAAAAGCCTAGTTTCTCATGAGAACCTAGGTTCTCAAGCGTAAACCAAGGTTTTCAAATGAGAACCTAGGTTCTCATGAAAACCTAGGTTCTCATGAGAAACCTGGTTTCTTGGGATTTCATAAACCTTGGTTCTCATGAGAACATAGGTTCTCGTGAGAAACCTGGTTTCTTGGGATATCATAAACCTAGGTTCTCATGAGAACCTAGGTTCTCATGAGAAACCTAGTTTCTTGGGATTATGCGTCGAACCACTTGCCATAATTAACCTCCAGTTGTCTCCCATTGCTTGGTACACGCTGGCGGCATATGTGTAAAATGAATAGAAATAGGCGTGAAACAGTGAATGTTTCTCCCTAAGAGCATTTTCTGAACAATGTTCAGACAATGCTCAGTAATATTCTACGAAACTTATCTGTTGAATATTTGTGACAACAGGCATTAGCCGTCGGTGACCGCCTCTTGTTCATGTTTCCGTGCATGGGTGTTCTTGAGGAATGAAATTAGTAAAGTAATTGGTCGACATTGGTCTGAACACGTTAATAAAAAATTGAACTGTCTATGAAATACATCTTTAATTGTAAATATTATTTTGAGACTAAAAACTCAGATCAATCGTTACATACATTGTGTAACACATTTTTACAGCATTAAATGAGTTTCAAATATTCAGTTCCCTTGTTCGGGCCTCAAACGACTGTACGGTACAGTTTTCTAATTTAAGTATGTCTGCATTCTATACATAGATGGTGACGTCACTACGTTATTGTCAATAAGACCGGTGTGACACAATGAGTATGTCTGTGACCTACATTTAGGAAGCAATCATTATGGTATAAAATACAAGTTTTATCTCTATTGATTATGTGTAATAATGTATTATTCAATCGTAAGATATCGGCAACACTGCAAGAAAAACTTATGCGCTAAAGACTTTGCAAACATTTTCAATAACTTGAGATATCTGCAAAAATAAAGTTAACGGCGTGTTTTCATTCTGTCCAGCCCGTGTGTAATCATATGTGAACCCCATTGATCCTGCGCCCTGAATAATATGTGTCCCGTATTCCAAACGAGCAAGTTCACGCCATCCGACGCGTAATTCTGAAAACCTAGGTTCTCTGAAAACCTAAGTTCTCAGAGAACCTAGGTTCTCATGGAACCTAGGTTCTCTGAGAACCTAGGTTCTCAGAGAACCTAGGTTTTCAATGAACCTAGGTTCTCATGAGAACCTAGGTTCTATGAGAACCTTGGTTCTCATAATGAGAACCTAGGTTCTCATGAGAACCTAGGTTCTCTGAAAACCTAGGTTCTCAGAGTACCTAGGTTCTCATAATCCCAAGAAACTAGGTTTTTTATGAGAACCTAGGTTCTCATTCTGAGAACCTAGGTTCTCATGAAAACCTAGGTTTTCAAATGAGAACCTAGGTTCTCATGAAAACCTAGGTTCTCATTTGAAAACTTGGGTTCTTGAAGCCATGTGCAATCTTCAAGCGAGAACCTAGGTTCTCATTCTGAGAACCTAGGTTCTCATGAGAAACCTAGTTTCTTGGGATTATGCGTCGAACCGCTTGCCATAAATGACGGTCTTGACAGAGAGCTCATCATGTTGCCATTAGGCTTCTAGTTCTTACAATGAATAACAGTCTGGACAGAGAGCTCATCATGTTGTCATTACGCTTCTAGTTCTTACAATGAAAGACAGTCTGGACAGAGAGCTTATCATGTTGCCATTAGGCTTCTAGTTCTTACAATTAATGACAGTCTGGACAGAGAGCTCATCATGTTGCCATTAGGCGTTTAGTTCTAACAATGAAAGACAGTCTGGACAGAGAGCTCATCATGTTGCCATTAGGCTTCTAGTTCTTACAATGAATGACAGTCTGGACAGAGAGCGCATCATGTTGCCATTAAGCTTCTAGTTCTTACAATGAATGACAGTCTGGACAGAGAGCTCATCATGTTGTCATTAGGCTTCTAGTTCTTACAATGAATGACAGTCTGGGCAGAGAGCTCATCATGTTGCCATTATGCTTCTAGTTCTTACAATAAATGACAGTCTGGACAGAGAGCTAATCATGTTGCCTTTTGGCTTCTAGTTCTTACAATGAAAGACAGTCTGGACAGAGAGCTCATCATGTTGCCATTAGGCTTCTAGTTCTTACAATGAATGACAGTCTGGACAGAGAGCTCATCATGTTGCCATTCAGCTTCTAGTTCTTACAATAAAAGACAGTCTGGACAGAGAGCTCATCATGTTGCCATTAGGCTTCTAGTTCTTACAATGAATTACAGTCTGGACAGAGAGTGCATCATGTTTACATTAGGCTTCTTGTTCTTACAATGAAATACAGTCTGGACAGAGAGCTCATCATGTTTCCAATAGGCTTCTAGTTCTTACAATGAATGACAGTCTGGACATAGAGCTCATCATGTTGCCATTAGGCTTCTAGTTCTTACAATGAATAACTGTCTGACAGAGAGCGTATCATGTTGCCATTAGGCTTCTAGTTCTTACAATGAATGACAGTCTGGACAGAGAGTGCATCATGTTTACATTAGGCTTCTAGTTCTTACAATGAAAGACAGTCTGGACAGAGAGCTCATCATGTTGACATTAGGCTTCTAGTTCTTACAATGAATGACAGTCTGGACAGAGAGCTCATCATGTTGCCATAAGGCTTCTAGTTCTTACAATGAATTACTGTCTGGCAGAGAGCTCATCATGTTGCCATTACGCTTCTAGTTCTTACAATCAATGACAGTCTGGACAGAGAGCTCATCATGTTGCCATTAGGCTTCTAGTTCTTACAATGAATAACAGTCTGGACAGAGAGCTCATCATGTTGTCATTACGCTTCTAGTTCTTACAATGAAAGACAGTCTGGACAGAGAGCTTATCATGTTGCCATTAGGCTTCTAGTTCTTACAATGAATGACAGTCTGGACAGAGAGCTCATCATGTTGCCATTAGGCGTTTAGTTCTATCAATGAATGACAGTCTGGACAGAGAGCTCATCATGTTGCAATATTAGGCTTTTAGTTATTACAATGAATGACAGTCTGGACAGAGAGCTCATCATGTTGCCATTAGGCTTTTAGTTCTTACAATGAATGACAGTCTGGACAGAGAGCTCATCATGTTGCAATATTAGGCTTTTAGTAAATACAATGAATGACAGTCTGGACATAGAGATCATCATGTTGCCATTAGGCTTTTAGTTCTTACAATGAATAACAGTCTGAACAGAGAGCTCATCATGTTGTCATTACGCTCCTAGTTCTTACAATGAATGACAGTCTGGACAGAGAGCTCATCATGTTGTCATTACGCTTCTAGTTCTTACAATGAATGACAGTCTGGAAAGAGAGCTCATCATGTTGCCATTAGGCTTCTATTTCTAACAATGAATGACAGTCTGGACAGAGAGCTCATCATGTTGCCATTAGGCTTCTAGTTCTTACAATGAATGACAGTCTGGACAGAGAGCTCATCATGTTGCCATTAGGCTTCTAGTTCTTACAATCAATGACAGTCTGGACAGAGAGCTCACATGTTGCCATTAGACTTCTAGTTTTTACAATAAATGACAGTCTGGGCAGAGAGCTCATCATGTTGCTACTAGGCTTCTAGTTCTTACAATCAATGACAGTCTGGACAGAGAGCTCATCATGTTGCCATTTGGCTTCTAGTTCTTACAATGAATGACAGTCTTGACAGAGAGCTCATCATATTGCCATTAGGCTTCCAGTTCTTACAATGAAAGACAGTCTGGACAGAGAGGTCATCATGTTGCCATTAGGCTTCTAGTTCTTACAATGAATGACAGTCTGGACAGAGAACTCATCATGATACCATTAGGCTTCCAGTTCTTACAATGAAAGACAGTCTTGACAGAGAGCTCATCATGTTAACATTAGGCTTTTAGTTCTAACAATGAATGACAGTCTGGACAGAGAGCACATCATGTTTTCATAAGGCTTCTAATTCTTACAATGAAAAACAGTTTGGACAGAGAGCTCATCATGTTGCCATTAGGCTTCTAGTTCTTACAATGAATAACAGTCTGGACAGAGAGCTCATCATGTTGCCATTACGCTTCTAGTTCTTACAATGAATGACAGTCTGGACAGAGAGCGCATCATGTTGCCATTAGGCTTCTAGTTCTTACAATGAATGACAGTCTGGACAGAGAGCTCATCATGTTGTCATTAGGCTTCTAGTTCTTACAATGAATGACAGTCTGGACAAAGAGCTTATCATGTTGCCATTAGGCTTCTAGTTCTTACAATGAAAGACAGTCTGGACAGAGAGCTCATCATGTTGTCATTACGCTTCTAGTTCTTACAATAAATGACAGTCTGGACAGAGAGCTCACTATGTTGTCATTATGCTTCTATTTCTTACAATGAAAGACAGTCTGGACAGATTAGGCTTCTAGTTCTTACAATGAATGACAGTCTGGACAGAGGGCTCATCATGTTGCCATTAGGCTTTTAGTTCTAACAATCAATGACAGTCTGGACAGAGAGCTAATCATGTTGACATTAGGCTTCTAGTTCTTACAA
Organism: Dreissena polymorpha; assembly: GCF_020536995.1. NCBI lineage: Eukaryota > Metazoa > Mollusca > Bivalvia > Myida > Dreissenidae > Dreissena > Dreissena polymorpha. The sequence continues at coordinate 61,374,611 of NC_068355.1, read as the reverse complement.
TCAATGACAGTCTGGACAGAGAACTCTTCATGTTGCCATTAGGCTTCTAGTTCTAACAATGAATGACAGTCTGGACAGAGAGCTCATCATGTTGCAATATTAGGCTTTTAGTTAATACAATGAATGACAGTCTGGACAGAGAGCTCATCATGTTGCCATTAGGCTTTTAGTTCTTACAATGAATAACAGTCTGGACAGAGAGCTCATCATGTTGTCATTACGCTTCTAGTTCTTACAATCAATGACAGTTTGGACAGAGAGCTCATCATGTTGCCATTAGGCTTCTAGTTCTAAAAATGAATTACAGTCTGGACAGAGAGCTCATCATGTTGCCATTAGGCTTCTAGTTCTTACAATGAAAGACAGTCTGGACAGAGAGCTCATTATGTTTACATTAGGCTTCTAGTTCTTACAATGAATGACAGTCTGGACAGAGAGCTCATATGTTGCCATTAGACTTCTTGTTTTTACAATGAATGACAGTCTTGACAGAGAGCTCATCATGTTGCCATTATGCTTCTAGTTCTTACAATCAATGACAGTCTTGACAGAGAGCTCATCATGTTGCCATTTGGCTTCTAGTTGTTACAATGTATGGCAGTCTGGACAGAGAGCTCATCATGTTTCCATTAGGCTTCTAGTTCTTACAATGAATGACAGTCTGGACAGAGAGCTCATCATGTTGCCATTAGGCTTCCAGTTCTTACAATGAAAGACAGTCTGGACAGAGAGCCTATCATGTTGCCATTAGGCTTCTAGTTCTTACAATGAATGACAGTCTGGACAGAGAGCTCATGATGTTGCCATTAGGCTTCCAGTTCTTACAATGAAAGACAGTCTTGACAGAGAGCTCATCATGTTTACATTAGGCTTTTAGTTCTAACAATCAATGACAGTCTGGACAAAGAGCTCATCATGTTGCCATTATGCTTCTAGTTCTTACAATGAATGACAGTCTGGACAGAGAGCTCATCATGTTGCCATTACGCTTCTAGTTCTTACAATCAATGACAGTCTGGACAGAGAGCTCATCATCTTGCCATTAGGCTTCTAGTTCTTACAATAAAAGACAGTCTGGACAGAGAGGCCATCATGTTGCCTTTAGGCTTCTAGTTCTTACAATGAATGACAGTCTGGGCAGAGAGCTCATCATGTTGCCATAAGGCTTCTAGTTCTTACAATGAATGACAGTCTGGACAGAGAGCTCATCATGTTGCCATTAGGCTTTTAGTTCTTACAATGAATGAGAGTCTGGACAGAGAGCGCATCATGTTTACATTAGGCTTTTAGTTCTAACAATTAATGACAGTCTGGACAAAGAGCTCATCATGTTTCCATTAGGCTTCTTGTTCTTACAATGAAGTACAGTCTGGACAGAGAGCTCATCATGTTGTCATTACGCTTCTAGTTCTTACAATGAATGACAGTCTGGACAGAGAGCTCATCATGTTGCTGTTAGGCTTCTAGTTCTTACAATGAATGACAGTCTGGACAGAGAGCTCATCATGTTGCCATTAGGCTTCTAGTTCTTACAATGAATGACAGTCTCGACAGAGAGCCCATCATGTTAACATTAGGCTTCTAGTTCTAACAATGAATGACAATCTGGACAGAGAGCTCATCATGTTTATATTAAGCTTCTAGTTCTTACAATGAATGACAGTCTGGACAGAGAGCTCATCATGTTGATGTTAGGCTTCTAGTTCTTACAATGAATGACAGTCTGGACAGAGAGCTCATCATGTTGCAGTTAGGCTTATAGTTCTTACAATAAATGACAGTCTGGACAGAGAGCTCATCATGTTGCCATTAGGCTTCTAGTTCTTACAATGAATGACAGTCTGGACAGAGAGCGCATCATGTTTACATTAGGCTTCTAGTTCTAACAATGAATGACAATCTGGACAGAGAGCTCATTATGTTTATATTAAGCTTCTAGTTCTAACAATCAATGACAGTCTGGACAGAGAGCGCATCATGTTGCCATTAGGCTTCTAGTTCTTACAATGAATGACAGTCTGGACAGAGAGCGCATCATGTTGCCATTTGGCTTCTAGTTTTTACAATGTGTGACAGTCTGGACAGAGAGCTCATCATGTTTTCATTAGTCTTTTAGTTCTAACAATCAATGACAGTCTGGACAAAAAGCTTATCATGTTGCCATAAGGCTTCTAGTTCTTACAATGAATGACAGTCTGGACAGAGAGCTCATCATGTTGCCATTAGGCTTCTAATTCTTACAATGAATGACAGTCTGGACAGAGAGCTCATCATGTTGCCATTAGGCTTCTAGTTCTCTCAATGAATGACAGTCTTGACAGAGAGCTCATCATGTTGCCATTAGGCTTCTAGTTCTTACAATAAATGACAGTCTGGACAGAGAGCTCATCATGTTGCCATTAGGCTTCTAGTTCTTACAATGAATGACAGTCTGGACAGAGAGCTCATCATGTTGCCATTATGCTTCTAGTTCTTACAATGAATGACAGTCTGGACAGAAAGCTCATCATGTTGCCATTAGGCTTCTAGTTCTTACAATGAATGACAGTCTGGACAGAGAGCTCATCATGTTGCCATTAGGCTTCTAGTTCTTACAATAAATGACAATCTGGACAGAGAGCTCATGATGTTGCCATTAGGCTTCCAGTTCTTACAATGAAAGACAGTCTTGACAGAGAGCTCATCATGTTTACATTAGGCTTTTAGTTCTAACAATCAATGACAGTCTGGACAAAGAGCTCATCATGTTGCCATTATGCTTCTAGTTCTTACAATGAATGACAGTCTGGACAGAGAGCTCATCATGTTGCCATTACGCTTCTAGTTCTTACAATCAATGACAGTCTGGACAGAGAGCTCATCATCTTGCCATTAGGCTTCTAGTTCTTACAATGAATGACAGTCTGGACAGAGAGCTCATCATGTTGCCATTAGGCTTTTAGTTCTAACAATCAATGACAGTCTGGACAAAGAGCTATTCATGTTGCCATTTGGATTCTAGTTCTTACAATGAAAGACAGTATGGACAGAGAGCTCATCATGTTGCCATTAGGGTTCTAGTTCTTACAATGAATGACAGTCTGGACAGAGAGCTCATCATGTTGCCATTATGCTTCCAGTTCTTACAAACATTAAAAACTCAATCTCAGTCTTCATTATTTTACAAATGGAATTTAAACTTCCAATCTCATTGATCAAAAAAGAAGCTCAGATGTGCTCTTTGGGATTGACATCTATTTTAACTCTAGGGTATGGATTTTAAAAACATCTTTAACACTTTACAAATTTAATTGTAATTTCTAATTAATTACCATTTATTATGATTTGTTGAATAATGTATCATGCATTGATAAGTGTTTTATTTACTGATTGTTAGTATGAAAGGTAAGCTACAATATATTTACTGATTGTTAGTATGATAGGTAAGCTACAATATATTGCTTGAACAGAATATGAGCCTTGCTCTGGTGAAACAGGACTTTATACATGTGCGTTAAGTATTGTGCTAGATTAGCCTGTGCAGTTTGCACAGGCTTCTCAGAGACAACACTATCCAATATTATTTTGTATTTGTTTAGATGAAATCTGTTCTAGACAAAAAGTCCAGTTCGGGACAAAAGTGTCGTCCCTGACTAATTCTGTGCCGACTGCCCAGGCTAATCTGGGATGACACTTTACACACATGCGATAAACCTTGTTTTCCCTGAGGGAGACTCTGATTTTTTATGCACCAGGAACGGGTAGAGAGAGAAAAACTTGAAAGGCTCAACCACATGCTTCAAGAGAATATTTGTGTGACAAGAAGTGCTCTAGTAAACCCTGGTGGTGTGTGCTTAGAAGCTGTTGATATCAAAAACAAAAGTGGCAAAGAGAAAGGGAGTAATGGCAAAAGTGGTGGACGATCAACGGAAATCTCAAATGAATATCATGTTGGGCCAGAAGGAATTGTGGGTAAGGCTGCTACAAGAAGTGGGCAAGTGTATCAGGCTGAAGGAAGCCAATGGGGAGACACACAGAACAGATTTCCAGAGTTAAAACAAGTGCACAGAGCTTTGCATTTGAAGTATGCCAGTGACGGATTTGAAAAACAGGATGGCAGTCAAAGAATGGTTGGTAATCAGTGTACAAGCTGGGACAGTTCAGCACCAGATTTGGGCACTGACAATAGAACAGATTTCGTCCCTGATAAAAAGTATTCAAGGCAAGATAATCGTTTGTATGTTCAGCCTACATGTATACATAAAAATGCAAGTATAAGCTCACATGGGGAAGATGTGTTAACTGAATATAGTGGAAGACTTCCATATCAACCAGCAGGGAATACAAAAGGCCAAGTAGTTCCTTGCCAAGGACCAAGAAAAATGTTAGGAAATAGCTCAAGGGATAAGCAAGCACCAGACAATATATTCTCTAACGATGATGTGATATTCTTGAATTCAGACAACACCGCGGCAGAAGTTAAAACACACTCACTTTCTGACGTGGACAAGCTTCCCAAGCCTAGTGTGGGTGCACCAGTTATCAAGAAGTCTAAAGTCACCCTGAATCGTCATGCTGAAATACAGTGTGGCACACCATTCATTACGCCTAATCAGCAAACTAAAGATGGCTCTGTTACAAAAACATTGCCAGGTTCCTATAATGATGGCAGCTCTCAAACCACTCCACATGTACCAGCAGGAAATAACACCATTAACACGAAGAATTATGATAAAGAACACAATAACCTTGATCAAGCTAAATGGTCAAATTCAAAAACAGAGAACTCTAAAACTAAATTAAATACTGAAACTGAGAGGAAAACAGATTGCTCACCTACTCATAATTTGATAAATGATTCTGGGTCAAGCAACTTGTTTTTGAAGCCAATTGCTTTTCCACCAAGAAGTAAAGTTAGAATTACACCAATGCGTGTTAAGGGGCTTTTAAGTTCAGAACTGAGCCAAATGGACCACAACAATTCTGCCACAGACTATGACTCTGACACGAGTATACATTCCGAATTTGACTTGGCCCTAGTACGCAACATCCGAAAAGTTGTTCCGATAAAAAAAACAGAAGAAAAAATAGCACAGAAAGAATTTGCTAGGCCTATGGGTCAGGCCTCACAGGTCATTAAATCTCAGAACAATGTCAAGAGCATTGACAAATGTGTCCAAGGGCGGGACCGTAACACGGCAGACAGATGGGACATCCATCCTAGCACGCCACTTAATAGACAACCTATACCAGCCAGGCCCGCCTTCAGTGACTGTGGAACACGAAGACAGGTGTTCCCAAAGTCCCCAATGTCCGTGGCATCTCAGGGGAAACGAAGACTGTCCCTAGATGACAGTGGTATTCATTCTCCATCTGGTATCCTGGTACACTCTGCTAAACACAGTCCTGTTGATAGTAAGAACAACACTTTGTATTATGTCTGTAATCTGGTTTTAATGGAGCAGATCAAACAACATTTTTATGCCACCGAAGGAGGGAATATAGTGATCGGACTGTCCATCCGTCTGTCCGTCACACTTTGCATTTAGGTTCGAAAAATGCCATAACTTCTATGTCGCTTCAGATAGCAACTTGATATTTGGCATGCATGTGTACATGTATCTCATGGAGCGGCACATTTTGAGTGGTGAAAGGTCAAGGTCATTCTTCAAGGTCAAAGGTAAAAAAACAAATTCAAGGGAAGTAATAAGCTTTAAAGGGAGATAATAATCTGAAACTGCCAAATGATAAATGAAATTTAAAAAAATGAAAGCGGCGCAGTAGGGGGCCTTGTGTTTCTGACAAACACTTCTCATGTTAAATGTTAAAAAGAAGATGAGCTTTGAATGTTCTACTCAGTACTTACTTTGTCTTCAAAATATAGTGCTTAAAGTCGAATTAATTTGATAAATGAATAATTGTATTTATGAATTTGTTTACAATATTAAAATAATTTTTGTTTGGCTTAATTCAATGAATACAAATTAAAAAATATTTATCATGCAAAAGCACTGTAAAGAAAACTATCAACTTATTATTCTGATTTATTTTGAGAAAGTAATTTTGCTGTATCATTAAAAAAAGCATGTATTTAAAACAAAAACTATTCTTCCTTTTTAATTTTTCAGGTGACATTGAGGGTTTCCGTAGCAGCAGTGATGTGTCTGATGAAGAAGTGCAAGTTCCCAACATAAGTGCAGCTGTACTCAGAAGCAGTAGAAGATTTGCCCATTCACGGTCAAATACTTGCCTAGGTAGGATTTGGGATTATTAAATACATAGATTGGATTTCATAAATTTTTTAGCGTTTCTGAATAGTATTGCGATGTTTTTTTCATATCATTATTTAAATGAATATGTAATTGTTTATTGAATTAAAAGTTATTGAACTCCATTTTAACTGATTAAATACATAAATATGTATGTACAAATCACAAATAATTAATTAACAATTATCTCTTTTTTTATTCTTGCATAAGTTTACATAAACACACATTTAGTTTGGTTTGTGGATTGAACTATCAAAGAATCATTTCAGATCTAGGGAGTGCAAGCAATAAAAAGTTCTCTAAAAACAGCAGTTTGAGGTATCAGCCTGATATTTTGTATCTGTTTTAGGAACAGTAAAAACTCTAACTGTTTCATGCTCATTTGACTTGCCCTTGTTGAAAAAATCCAGCTATTTTAGACAAAAAAAGCTAAGAAAAACTAAACAGTACTTTACGATTAAAATATTTTTGTATTGCTTTGACTACTTATCTACAAAAGAAATGTGCTATAACCGCTTTTTATCCCCCCATAGGCTTTGTGTGAGTATATATATGGATAAAGGGATGATGCACGCCAAATGGCATTGAACACCATCTGTTAATAAGAGAGTAATGGCCCGTTGTATATTGAAAAAATGCTTTTTTGTGTGTCCGGAGCCATATCTTGGAAGTGCTTTGGCAGATTTCATTGAAACTTGGTATGAGTGTCCAGAAGCATATTGGTTGGGGAATACAATTCAACAATTTGCTTGTTTGTTTCAGGTTGCTCTGGTCATCTAGACAGTATGAAAACTGGCATGCTGAACTCCAGGACTTACAACATTGCCTTGGAAACAGACCCAAACACCTGCCCCTTACATCGAAAGTTGCGACAGGTTGAGAGGCTTCACATTCACAGGGTGAAAAAAGTGGAGGCAAGAAAGTTGAAGCCTACTGCTAGATTGATGAAGAAGCTTGACAAACAGAAAGAGAAGAAAAGAGGGAAAGCCTCTGTGTATAAGTTTTCTTCAAGCTCTAATGATGAGGTGAGTTTGCATTTGAATACAGAAAAACTTCAGAAACATTATCATAAGAGAAGCTCTGGAGTATTTGTAGGCAGATTAATGTTAAATTGACATATTATAATTATGAACAAAGGATGTAGAGTGACCAAGATGAATTTTGATCTATGTTTTGTAATAGTAAGTTATTGCTACATTGAATTTTGACAACAGAGGGGAAAATAATAAGCATTTAATAAGTTTTGGGATAATCTCACAACAATTATGTCACCCATAATTGTAGTGTGACATAATAATAAGCTTATAATGATTGGTTGTTGATTTTTTGTTTCCTGTCAATCACAATTTTGCATGATGTCAAAATGAAAAGGCACAAAAGATCCTTTATCAAGATAATGTGTTGTGGGCAACATTTATTGCGCTCACATTAAGATCAACAATTCAGTAGACACTTGAAGTTTGCGCATATTCCTCATATGTATAATGTGAAAGGACTTTTTTGTGTCCATCTAACTACTTTATGTATTAAAAGTCAAGGTCGTAGTGGAGTCTTGAAGTTTTTCATATTTTTCACTCACATGTACAATCAGATGGTGAACTGTTGGGGCCAGCTTTAGTTTGTTTTCCATTGTTCATTGTTTTAAATTGTCCATTCAAACATTACATTACCTTAACCCCAGGGCAGCCTGTAATGAAAATTGACAAGAATGATCCTAGAGTTACCCTGGTTTCAAAGTTTGCCATGTGCTTTTGATTACTTGTTTCTTTTTTAATATTGTGAAAACCTCAAAAAGTATTGTTTTTTTGAAACAACAAGACTCAGAGGTTTTATATTTGGCAAGTATACACACCATTTCTATCAGGTTAGTTCAAATCTGGTGGCAAATTTGGTCTTGCTCTGGATGTCCAAAGTTTTTTTAAAGTTATATAGCAAAATAACTTAAACAAACTTTGTCTCTGAAACCGCACGACTCACAGCATTGATATTTGGTGTGTGACATTACTGATTAGATAGTGATGTTCTATAAAGATTGTTCAAATCATGCCCCTGGGGTAAAAACTGGCCACACCCCATCGGTCTGATGATTTATAGACATGTATATTAAATAACTTATATAACAATATTCTCTGGCACCGCATGGGTCATTAGGATTGTTATTTTATGCGTAACGTTTTATAATGGTGCTCTAAAACGTTATTCAAATCATGGACAAAATTTGTCATGCTCAAATGATCTAATGTTTGCTATAGACTTTTGAAGTGAAATAACTACCTCTCTGAAACAACAAGCTCAAGATGTGTAATTTACCATTCAAAATCGACCCAGCCTGGGGTGTGGTTTAAAATGTTTTATATTGAATTGTATAGCATAATAACTTTAAAAAACAACAAACTAATCTGTATCCACAAAGCACTCTGCAATTTTGATATTTTTTATGTGACATCAGTCTGTCGTCCTTTACAAAGATTTTTCCAATCAACCTTCTGTGTTCAAAACTGGTTACTCCCAATAACAAAGGGTAGACATCTAGGATTATCTTTGCCCTTTAGTTATATATATGACAGTAAATGTTCTTTTCCATCCCCAAAAATAAACTTAATTGTACCTGATTGGATTTTAAAATAGATCGGCAGTACTCATCCTACTAAACCTACAAATAGCAAGACATACAGCGATGCAAACAATCTTCATTAAACTATGGAGGATTTTTTTGGGGGGGGGGCAGACAACAAAGCCCATGACTCCTCCAATACTTGCAGAGTAATCTTTACACATTTTTGTACATATGAGCATGACTCCAATAGTATTGAATGGGTGCAAATGAGTGATAGAGCCCTTTTAACAGGAAGGTGGAATACATTGACCATAGTTCATGTTAATTTCAAAACTACCCTTAATAGTGTCATTTATCGCTATTGCTACACTTGTTTTCTGCTTTGTTATCAAGCTATCAGATGTTTCTGCTACTGAGGCTGAAGACAATATACCATATGTGCCCCAGAAGATCAAGCGTCGTCGACAGAGGCTAGAGTACACACAGGCTGAAGTAAACAGTCTCCTGGAAGGGGTCTCCACAATGGGCCGTAACTGGAACAGCATTCTGGCTGCTTACCAATTCCACCCATCCCGCACCAACGTTGATTTGAAGGACAAGTATAAGAGGATGATGGTACATGTTAACAATTATTTTACAGAATTCAACTGCAACAAGACAAAAAGTTTTTTCTGATATTTTAAGCAGCATCGATTATGTACATGACTTCCATTTAGTTAACTTTTGTTCATAAACTACTAGCCTAGTCAACCAAATGCATTTATATCCTCAATTTAATCACTTAAAGATATGTTTACTGGTTGTTGATGCAACAGAGTACAGGGGGTTATACAAGAGTCTCCATTTGTTCACACAAACATGTACTTAGATGTTCTGCTACACTTTTTAATTAACAAAATTAATTATTTGTCACAATTTTAACAGATATGCTCCTTTTTTACTTCGAATTTCATGGTAATACTTGTTGCTAAGTACTACATGCTGCCTTTGGAAAATCCAAATTTTACCTTTGGCCTAAAAGTGGAATTTTGACCTATGAAATGGGGTGACATGCAACACCGTCAACTCAACAGTGGTCATTTGTAACAAGTGACTTAAAATCGCATGATAAATGACAAAATCATTATCAGGACTAACTGTTTTATGGCTAAATTTGACATTTGACCTATAATTGTGGCCCTAACTTTTACACAGGAATACCCATTTTACACACAAAATACATTTCCGCATGATGGTCAATGGTGTTGAATCATTATCCCCACGCTTTTTGAAAAAAAGGTGGGGATATTGTGGTTATCTCCGCCGTCCTTCCGTCCGTCCGTCCGTCCGTCCGTCCGTCTGTCTGTCTGTCTGTCCGTCCGTCCTGGCCACTATCTCCTCCTACACTAAAAGCACTAGAACCTTGAAACTTACACACATGGTAGCTATGAGCATATGTGCGACCCTGCACTATTTGGAATTTTGATCTGACCCCTGGGTCAAAAGTTATAGCGGTTGGGGTGGGGCCGCGTCAGAAATTATCACTCATTTTTTTAGGTTATTTTACATTTACTTCTTTATTTCTACACCGATTCACTTCAAATTGATACTGGACCTCTCTTATGACAATACGGTCAATCTCAACCATGCATGGCCCCATTCCCAACCCTGGGGCGCCCCGCCCACATAGGCCACACCCACCAAAAATTTCCATTTACTATTATTTTTTCATTTCTACACGGATTCACTTCAAATTGATATTGAACTTTTGTTATGACATTAGGGTCAATCTCAACTATGCATTGCCCCAATCCTAACTCTGGGGCGCCCCCCCACATAGGCCACACCCACCAAAAAATTCCATTTACTATAATTTTTTCATTTCTACACGGATTCACTTCAAATTGATACTGAACTTCTCTTATGACATTAGGGTCAATCTCAACTATGCATGGCCCCATAACCAACCCTGGGGCCCCGCCCACATAGACCACACCCACCCAAAATTGCCTTTACTATAATTTCTTCATTTCTACACCGATTCACTTCAAATTGATATTGAACTTCTCTTATGACAATACAGTCAATCTCAACTATGCATGGCCCCATTACCAACCCTGGGGCGCCCCGCCCACATAGACCACACCCACCCAAAATTGCCTTTTACTATAATTTCTTCATTTCTACACCGATTCACTTCAAATTGATACTGAACCTCTCTTATGACAATACGGTCAATCTCAACTATGCATGGCCCCATTACCAACCCTGGGGCCCCGCCCACATAGACCACACCCGCCCAAAATTGCCTTTTACTATAATTTCTTCATTTCTACACCGATTCACTTCAAATTGATACTGAACTTCTCTTATGACAATACGGTCAATCTCAACTATGCATGGCACAATTACCAACCCTGGGGCGCCCTGCCCACATATGTCACACCCACCCAAAATTGCCTTTTACTATAACTTCTTCATTTCTACACCAATTCACTTCTAATTGATGATGAACTTCTCTTATGACAATACGGTCAATCTCAGCTATGCATGGCCCCATTACCAACCCTGGGGCACATCTAGGTCAAACATTCGGCGTGGGGATACGCGTCGGCCTCTGCCGCGCCATTTCTAGTTTTAAATTGTATTAACAATAACCAGGTTACAGTATGGACAAGCAAATTAATGGCCTATTTTTAAATTTTTCTCTCAAAATGACCTTGACCATTAAGTTAGATTTTATCTTCAGCACATCATCTTTAAATGCGAAACATTTGTTGTAATCAACACTCTACCATTGTGACTGCTAGGACGAGCTTTCTGCAATGTTTGCTAAATATTTGTCATCACTTGTCTTCAAATATATCTTCCTTTAATTTCTAACAAAATTATGGCTCCTTTAACTAAGGTAAGCAACCAAGGGCTGTATTTTCCTTCTTGTTTTAATGAAAATTACTTGTATAAATATACATAGAACACCAGCTTATCATAAACCTAGTATGCATTAAATAAATATGATCTTCCCTCTGGGAAAACCAGGCTTAATGCATACATGTGCGTAAGTTGTCATCCCTGATTAGCCTGAGCAGTTTGCACAGGCTAATCAGGGAGAAAACTTTCCGGTTTTTTATTGAACTTTAGTTTAAATGAAGTATATTCTTAGCAAAAACAACAGTTTATGCACAAAGAGTTGTCCCTGATTAGCTTGTTCTCATATTGTTTGGTTTTTCTTAAGGTAATTTTGTGAAAATAGGCCCTGATAGTCTAAACGTATGTCTGTTCATGTTAAGGCTGCAGAGAGGGAAGCCCAGAGCACTGTGGTGTCTACAAAGGTATCCCGTCAGATGAAGCCATTCTCCATGTGTGAGGAGCGCAGGCTGCGTAGGGGCATTCTCAAGTTTGGATACCACTGGAAAACCATTCTGCAGTCATTTACGTTTGCTCAGGGAAGAACCACAGAGGATCTGAGAAATAAATGGCGTACTATTCACAGAAAGAAAGGGAAATAGATGAGAAGAATCTAGTAGTTATCTGACTTTGTAGATACCATACCCTTAACGATACTGGACTTGCATGGAATCTGTTTCTCATGGTTTGAATCTTCATTCATTGGTGCAGTATGAATTACTGCAACTCTTTGTCTGGAAAAGTCCCAAGATGAGTACTGGTCCACGGTATTTTTCATTTTGTTTTAATATTGATTTTTATGAAAAAGTGCTTACATACTGTTATATTTATTTGATTATTTTATGCTCTTTTTGTATGTACATGTATGAATTATTGAATAATGTGTTACAATTAATAAATATATGTGTAAATGAAGTACTTGTGTATACCTGTATCAGATGAATTAATTCAAAGTACTTATTAAAATGAGTATAGTGTTTTTATTGTTATTGTTAAATATGCTAAGTTGATGAAATTTACCAGGTATTGATTGTTCAAGGATTTTCCTCTACTTATGTTGTTGATTTACTTTGCAAACATGTTGTAGATTAAATGTTTCCACATTTCTAGTTTCCTGTATTGAGATTAATGCACTTCAAACAAGGATTGTATCATGTTAAATGTCGTATTAATACAGTTATTTACTAAAAATGTTAAAACTAAAATCTCATTTTTTGTTAACTTGTTATGGAAACATTGTCAAAAAGGTGGATCCTTCTTTACACCATTTTACATCAATTTTGATTTTGAATGAATATTTACTTTTCTTATTTATGATATGAATATTTTTCTTGTTATTAATGTGCAGTGTTGTTGTATGGTTTTCTTGTACTGTAATTAAATTTGACTCTGTTTAATCATTTAGCTTGTTGTGTTAATTGCATGATACATGTACTCCATCTATGGCATTACAGTCAATGTCAATGAAAAAGTATATAGTAAAAAAAATAGTAAAATCCAGCTTCCTGATATAAACTGTATATAATACATGTATACATCTTACCAAGTATGAAAACTGTGCAACTTATTGAAAGCAGTAAGGAAAGCTGTCCACCAAACACATGAAATTAGCAAAACCAATATTCACTGTAATCTTCAAAGTGTATAAATTCCACATGACTACCACATTTCTATTACTTTTTATGATGAAAAGCATACCAAAATCTGAGAAAGAGAAACCCTGGACTACAGTTGTTACTCAAAACATTTATTTGTAAAAAAACTCAACATATTCTCAGGTCTGCACTCTACTGCACTCTAAATTGCTTTGTTTTTTGACGATAAGCTGTAAAAATGCTTAAGTAGCAAATAAACTATTTAATATAGTATTACATAATGAACTACAAAACAATTCATGAAATTTAAAAAATGGCTCATCATTTATCCATCCCGCTTAAATTTCTATGTATTGTTTATGCTATTTAAAAACAATCAAATCATTGTTGCTTATGAATGTTAAAATATTTATTGTATTCTTTACATCAAATATAACATTTTCAGTAATCAGGTTGCAGGATCACGTGACTTAGTGGGGTTCACAATTAAACTTTAATGCATGTAAACACAACAGCAAATGTGCTTCATATCAAATAATTTTAAAAAACAATTTTTCTCAAGAATTTCAACTAGTGCATAAAAGACAGTTTGTTATTCTGTTTATGGCAATGTGAAATACATCAGAATTATTTAATCTAATAAGTCTGTGTTCTTGGCAAAAAATTTGATCTTTACTTCATACATGTATACAGTAATGCAGCACTCTTTACTTCATACATGTATACAGTAATGCAGCACTCTTTACTTCATACATGTATACAGTAATGCAGCACATACATGTATACAGTAATGCAGCACGCAACGTGAAACTTTGGCTCTGATTTCAGACGTAGTCAAGGATTTAATTTTTTAACCTGAAGATATGCACAAATTAGGAGAAAAACTGTCTTATGCACAAAATATTTTTGAAAAGGTATTTAAATAACTTAAATAACTTGTAACTAATCAATAACTTGATATTTGCAAAAATACAATTCTTCACAATGTGTTCACATTTTTTCCAGGCCGTGTGTTAACACCTGAAAACCCTGTTGATCCTGCACCCTGGTAATGCTATTTAAATGAATTACAATTAACAATCTTTGATCATGATCAATTTAAGCCATTTTCAAGATAAAATATACATTTCCACTATGAGCATTGGGCAAAAAAGTTAAAGGGACCTTTTCACGTTTTAGTAAATTGAAAAAAATAAAAACAATTGTTTCAGATTCGAAAATTATTGTTGTAGTTATGATATTTGTTAGGAAACAGATATACTGAACATTTCCATGTTCTAAAATATCCGTAATATGCTTCTTTTGACAATTTAAAAACCTGAAAATTACCAAGCATTGCAACGCATAACGATTTAATAATTTGGAGAGTTCTGTTGTTGTCGTTATATTCTATGACATTATGAGGATTGCTTATATAAAGTATAAAATACATCACTCATTGTATGAGCATTGATGGATCGTGGAGTTGAAGTGTAAGACTTTTACTACAGGGGTCAGTGGGGTTGAGCCCAGATTAGGGTTACTTTTTTTTCTTTAATTTTATTCTTGTATTTTACAGGAGGTTTTTAGATCCAATGTTAACATTTATCAATATAAAGCATTTTATGACAAACTTTAATATATTCCAAAATCTGTGAAAAGGCCCCTTTAATATAATGTGTATAAATATAAATAGGATAAATGCAAACCATTCAAAGATGAAAAACACAATTTTTATTATGTAAAGCAAGTAACAAAGTATAAAAAAATCATAATATCAAAATGAAACAAATCATTTAATATTAAGGTCACAAATAAAACCTTTTAAAAGTGTAGAAAGTAATTTTTATTGAGATGTCTTGAATATTTGTCCAAGCTTTGAATAATGCAATAATTACTTGCATGTATTGTTTGATCTAAGTAAAACAGTAAAATCTCTTAACAGTTATAAAATGCATGTACATGTAAAGGAAACAATGTAAAAAAACAGATCTATCTTTGTATGCATAACATAAAATCACAAGAAATGTGAAAACACTATAGTACAAATGCACATATAAATAAGCTACTTCTAATTATAATAGAAATGTTGATTTTTCAATACATTTATACATAATGTATGTGTAGGATCACTCAATTTTGTGGCAATGTTGTGCATTTTTCTTGTAAACTTTTTTGCTTTTTTCCATATAAGTCTGGGAGGAGAATCGTCCAAAAATGTGTTGATTGTGCAGATTTTGAGGCTGAAAGTTTGCTTTTAGAAACTGTTGGTAAGCAAAGTTTGCTTTCAGAAACTGTTGGTAAGCAAAGACCATTCTTTTTCCATATTCTTAACAGCAGGATCCGAAATACTTGACTCATTCAAATTTAAATTATGATGCATGTGCCACGTTTTACACACAATTATCAGGCTTGTTTTGCTTGCTGTAAATATTGAACATTATTATTTTAAAAATATATAATTAGTCCCCACATTTTGTACTGTGTACATGTATATCTGTGTAAAACATCTTTTGTATTCTTTCAAAATTAGTTCATTCATTTGAAAGAAGTATATAAAAATTTGAAATAAAAAACAATCATTTTATAATACATCTGTAAAGGTGTATGGTATTCAAAAGGCATGTATATCATCTTAGATTTAATTTTTGGTTATTACATCAATAGGTTTAAACAATCTTGATTACAATAATGAATATCTTTCATGAAATGTTAAACAAATGTAATTTACATATATTTTGTTCTCAACATTATTGAGAAAAACTATTCAGACAATTATTTTCAACGTCAACACTTTTCACCACTCAAAATGTGCCGCTATATGAGATACACATGCATGCCATATATAAAGTTGCCATCTTCAATATTGCAAAAGTTAAGGCAAATGTTAAAGTTTGACGCAAACAAACCAACAAACAAACCAACAGACAGGGCAAAAGCAATTGGACATATTACAATGCAATTGTAAAGTATCGGTACACAGAATAATACAACATTCCTGAGATTGTATTTCCTTGCTCACAATATTAAAGTTACATTAACAGACTAAAAAACTTATTTTTGATCTCAGTTTCATAGACAGTATCTACAAATACTGTAAAAAAAATATTAACAGTAAAATCACAAGGCTTTATTATGGCACATATGTTGCAGATGATTGTACTTTCTTCACTATCGAAATATATCGTATGTTGATATTTGATTTAAACGCAGTTTTCTTTCGACACATTTAAATCACACGTCAATAGCGCCGTCATGCGAAAATGGGTCTTATGCGTTTCGGCAAGCGTTTGATAAACCCAACATGTGCTTTTGCGCAGTCAGGCCATAGGCGATGCTGTTCGCTATAAAATCACTCAATATGTTATGTTTCTCCTTACCAGAAGGAGAGATAGCTGAGTGGGCTATTAATATGATGGGCGCATATGGAATAAGACCCATTTTCGCATGACGAGGGTCATTACAAATCTCAGCAAATTGAAAATGCCACATTTAAGAACAATGCGTTTTGATACAATATTGAATTCAAAATAGCAAACTTGTTAATTATGGCAGCCTATCCACACATTAAGGAATGAATTCCAGACGTGATGACCAAGTACGGCATTGTGGTATGATAATTAAACAATTTTCTCTTATCGTGACACTATACTATTTCGCTAATGATTGTTTTCTCATCTTGGAGGCAAAAGTGAAATTCTGCGAGATGGATTGTAACGCGTAATTGTAACAGGGCCACAATTTGTGTCATTTGAGCATACAGAGAGTAGTCCGGAATTCCTTACACTGAACAGTGCTACATCCTTTGAATTGAGCACATACGCAGTGATGTAGCAAAAATTCAGAGGTTGTATCTCGAATCAGCTTATTAAATATTCAAAAAGATTCATGCGTGTCTGTTGGCGTTATGTAAAAGTCACTAAGATGAAAACTGAGTAAAACAGCTACGCCTAGAAGCGCATTAGTGCTCTATACCTATGTTCATGTCAGCGTTGTTGACACCGTGTGAACTGCTCCGGTAACAAGTAAATCATAAACAGCAATGTTTATATACTTTTATTCCTCCATATACAAGATACGAAGATAATTGTATATTTTGAATTTGTATATGGTGTCCAAAATCAAAAGTTTTGTACACGAAACTCATTATGAATTTATATTCTTGGTGATATAGTTATTTGATATTAGAAAAAATATTCCTTTAATATGATGGTGACTGCAAATTTTCTTTATATTAAGTTCTCATTACCATTTTCATCATTCTTTCTATGCTTTCAGAGCGTCCAAAAAGCATGTTGTTTTTATTTTGTCTAAGTTATTTCTATGAAATAATAAGGATGATAAAAAGTGCACACAAAACTCGACCCGTGCGCTATGACACACACTTTATAAAGTTGAATGGCGTGTGTTCATTTCAAACTTGCGATTGATTTTGAAAAATGAATTGAGTGTTAAATTATGCAATAGCGAACATCTTCAGTGCCTTCAGCACTTTGATTATTCTGGTGATTGAAACTTTGTTCAATGTCACAAAGACAGATCACTTAACGTGAATTCCCAAGATATTTTAGCTTTGCTTTGGGAAGACGGGGCTTAATCCTTATGCAAAAAGTTTAGTCCGCACAGGCTCATCAGGGACGACACTTTTCATCTTAACCTGATTTTTGCTAAGAAGAGACATCCTTTAAACGAAAAATACCTATTTTTCCTGATGAGCCTGTGCAAACTGGGACACATGGGGACATTAAGGCACATGCTTTATCTTAATTTTCAACGAGCAAAGCTCGTTGCAAAGCAAGAACTTTGTTATTTCTGTGGTGGATATCCGATCTCCATCAACGCCTGCTTGATTGCCGGGTAGACACTTGCATCCTCGATCGTCACTGGAATCTGATGGGACATAAGTAAAGTGCTGAGAGTTACATTTGGGATCAAATACAAGGGGTTATTTACCAGAGGATTTTTTTCAGAAAAAAAGGTCTGTTGATAATGCGAGTCTATGGCTTGGACCCTGTCATTTGCGTTATGTTAGAGTAAAGTTGTACAGGGGTCATTTACCAGAAATATATGTTGGAGTTAGGTTGTACAGGGGTCATTAAAATCTGAAATCTGTTTTAAAGAATAGTTGGCTTTATATGCTTAATTGATTGATTGGTATCACATTTAAAATTTATGTTGTTGAACAGAAAAGTATTTATACATTTCATTGAAAGCTTGCATTCTTTCATCAATGAAAGTGAACACTATTGCAATATTTAAACAAGAAATCGTCAGAGACGGGTTATGCTCCCCAAAGTTTTTTTTTTCCACAATATTGCACTATATATTCAGATAAAAGGAAACGTCTTGAAGGCACAGTAGTTGGGAGGACAATAATTTTTATATAGAAAATTTCAAAGGGCCATTACTCTGTGAAAAATCATCCGACCAAAACCCGCTGATAATATGCACATCTCTTGGTAGTGAAGCTTCCCATAAAGTTTCATTGAATTCTGGTCATGAGTTGCTGAGAAATAGCCCGGACAAAAATTGTGCACGGACGGACACACGGACGGACAGACGAAGCGGCGACTATATGCTCCCCCCAAAATTAATTTTTGGGGAGCATAAAAAAAGCGCTTAAGGTAATTCTTTTAAAACCTTCCTAATAAGAGCCACTTTTAGAGCAAACTGGGCTTATTGCATAAAGTATCATCACAGATTAGCCTTAGCAGTCTGCACAGGCTAACCAGGGTTGTTAGCAGTCTGCACAGGCTAACCAGGGTTGTTAGCAGTCTGCACAGGCTAACCAGGGTTGTTAGCAGTCTGCACAGGCTAACCAGGGTTGTTAGCAGTCTGCACAGGCTAACCAGGGTTGTAAGCAGTCTGCACAGGCTAACCAGGGTTGACACTTTCCTCCTAAACTGGATTTTTACTTAAAAGAGATTTCCTTTAAACAAAAGTTCCATGAAAGTATTGTCCCTGGGACAACTTCTTAAGCACATTAATTAAGCCCCATTTTCACAGAAAGCATCTAAGGTACATTATGTTGTGATCAGTTAATGCATGCAGAATTGAATCTAAACATTAAATGAACAACCGATTGAATAGTATTGTGATAAACTTCAACTTGTTTTTAAGTACATGTAGTGTTGTAAAAACCTACCTCAAAACTCTTTCCAGCAGCCATGGCAGCTATAGTATTCCGTGCAATTTTCCCAGATCTTGTTTTTGGCAGTTTGGGAACCAGAATAGCAAGCTTGAAGCTAGCTACTGGACCAATGGAGTCTCGTACATGCTTGATGACATCTTCTTTTATCTTCTCTTCAGGGATACCCAGTCCTGTTTTAGAAATAATGAGAAAAAAAAATCAAGTTGATAGATTTTGTCCAAATTTAACCAAATGTTGTATGAGTTAGAACTTAATAAAAATATAAAAAGAAAAACATGTCACCGGGTCGTTTGTTCAGAACTGCAGTGTTACTGCAGGAAGTAAAATACAATTAAACAAGAGCTGTTTCTAAAGGATGTCATATGCCCGCGAAAAACGCTTTGATAGAAGTAATGAGCATTTTTGAAACCTAAAAGAAGATTTCGAAACCTTTACGCGGACCCTAAGTTCAAGGTCAAGGTCAAATGGGTCAAAATTTGTGTGCGTATGGGCTAGTCCATGCATACCAAATATGAAGGTTACATCTGAAGCGACATAGAAGTTATGACCATTTTTGGAAACCTAAACTCAAAGTGTGATGAACAGACAGACGGACAGTGCGATCACTATATGCCCTCTTATGGGGCATAAAAATAACATCACGTCATAACACATACTAGTACATGTATTGCTACATGTATATGCCAATGAAAAAGTAGATTTAAATGTAAATGAAATCACACATGTATAGCAAGATCAGAAAAATAGAGGTTAATAGAGCATCTAACTGAAAACACGATGTTTACCGTACATTTACAGGGGCATATCGGCGATATTAATTGTTATTCTTGACATGGCGTGACCAATATATTGCAGTATGCCAATGCAAAAGTAATTTAAATGTAAATGAAAAAACACATTATGTGTATCAAAATTAGTAAAATTAGAATTATACCCCCCCTCCCCAAAACAAATATGCATAGAATACATTTAAAGGGGCATATCAACATTATTTAATTATTATTCTTGGAATTACTTGATGATCAATGTATTTCTGTGTGCAAATGAAAATGTAGATTAAAATTTAAATGGAAACACACATAATTAGTAATATGCATCAAGATCATTAAAGTTAGAAGTATAACTAATACCGTTAATAAACCCCTTTAAGTGTATTGTGTATGTCTTGTTTTAAGCTGGAAACGTAATAAACCGTTAGTTACGTTTCCAGCTTAAAACAAGACTTACACAATACACTTAAAGGGGTATATCAACAGTATTTGTTATACTTCTTGACAAGACTTCACGGCATTCCATTGGTATGCATAAATATATTGATAAGCAGTAACAGATTATTGAAATTGCTATGTACAAATATATGCAAAAAAACATTTTTATGTTCATATTTCGTGTACAATAAAAACATAATCCAACACAAGTATTGCATTTTTATGAAAACTTGTATATACTACAAAACATTTTCATGTGAAAAGAGATATTACAGAAGGCGATTATGACGTATATGTTAACCACTCATTTGAACGTTGTTAATCCATAATATTTTTTTTTTTTAATCTGAAGTCTTTGACTGAATGCAATGTAATAATACTGACATAAGTATTGCTTTTTTTTAAATTTACCTTTGACTCACATTTTCTAAAGCAATCAATACATTTGAAGGACGTTTGCTGAAGTTTAAATTATATTTATTACACATTGTATATGTTTGATAGTTTGTTAGTTTTTTAGAACCATCATTTGCTGATATAAAAATGAAATCAAAATTGTGGTTGACTGGTGTGATTGGTGTTGTTATGTTGTTTATAACTAAATGGTATTTCCAATTCCAATACGGGCCTTATCAAGTTCACGCTACGCGTGGTTGCATGTCACGTCTTAAAAAGTTCAATGTGTCACACAAATAGAAAGAAACACTTAACAATATCAATGTTTCTTTGAATCAATTGCTAACCAAAACTTAACAAAATGTTTTTCCTTATCAAATTGGTCAGAGAGAAAAAAATAATGTAAACAAACATCAATAATATTCGCATAAATACATGTGCGGCAAGATGCAACCGCACGCACATATGGACCAGAGGTTGTGGATAGATGATTTTAATTCATCAGGTATTCTATGTAGTAAATGATCTCAAACAACAATTCATAAAAGTTGATACCTTAAGCTATTGTCTGAGAAATTAAATTTATTAAAGTCTTCTGTTTTTATTTTTTATAAGCATAACATTAAATTTAATATACAGATTTTGATTATTATTTATA
Source organism: Dreissena polymorpha (assembly GCF_020536995.1). Taxonomy (NCBI): domain Eukaryota; kingdom Metazoa; phylum Mollusca; class Bivalvia; order Myida; family Dreissenidae; genus Dreissena; species Dreissena polymorpha. The sequence goes on along the minus strand of NC_068355.1, from coordinate 61,352,933 downwards.
TGTTATCAAATATATTTTTATGACATGTTTCAAACATATCATGATTCAATACCAATTTGCTTAATTCTAAGGAAAGCTATCTGTTTTAAACAAGTGTTATTTGCAACACAAAGATTTTCAATTGTAAGGGTGTATCAACTTTTTTTCTGTAACTAGAATCATGCTCACCGTTACAATCACGCGATAAAGGTCTGTGTGCTCTTAGGGATGATGGTTGATTCATATTGTGGAGTTTAGAGGCTACACGTTGGATATAAATTTTCATTGCTTCATAATACTTTATTTCTTGATAATATTCCCTTATTGGACATACATCCAGACTATCAGAAAAAGCATACACATATTGCGCAACCGGTGCTACAGTAAAAACTGACCACCCACCGTACTTCGGCACGCACAACCCAAGGGGCACATGACCCTTTAACTCGTCTGGGACCCCTATAACTGCTGCCTCAGCAATATATGGGCAGTCTATGATAGCCTGAAAAACAATGCACGATTCAAGAATGAATGATATGGTTTGTTTGAATTAACTACTAATTTTTACAGCATTTCACAGCAGTCAGTACACCAACTCACTTTTCCTCTAAGAGCTGTTTTAGCAGAACTAAATGAATTTATTATTATTACCAGTGACTGACAACTGCCCTTTATGAATTAGAGGTAGGGGTTGATTGGAAGTCTATAAGATTTCATGACACTAAGAGGCAAGAACAATCACTGAACCCATGATTTCAATGACACTTTAAGTGGCCAGAACATTCATCGAATCCGTGATTCCAATGACACTTTAATTGGCCAGAACAATTATTGAACCCATGATTCCAATTACACTTTAAGTGGCCACAACATTCATTGAACCCGCGATTCCAATGACACTTTAAGTGGCAAGAACAATCATTGAACCCGTGATTCCAATGACACTAAGTGGCCAGAACAATTATTGAACCTGTGATTCCGATGACACTTTGAGTGGCCAGAACAATCATTGAACCCTTGATTCCAATGACACTTTAAGTGGCCACAACATTCATTGAACCCGTGATTCCAATAACACTTTAAGTGGCAAGTACAATTATTGAACCTGTGATTCCAATGACACTTTAAGTGGCCAGAACATTCACTAAACCCATGATTCCAATGACACTTTAAGTGGCAAGAACAATCATTGAACCTGTGATTCCAATGACACTTTAAGTGACAAGGATAATCATTGAACCTGTGATTCCAATGACACTTTAAGTGGCCAAAACATTCACTGAACCCGTGATTCCAATAAAACTTTAAGTGGCAAGAACAATCATTGAACTTGTGATTCCAATGACACTTTAAGTGGCAAAACAATCATTGAACCTGTGATTCCAATGACACTTTAAGTGGTAAGAACCATCATTGAACCGGTGATTCCAATGATACTTTAAGTGGCCAAAACAATTATTGAACCGGTGATTCCAATGATACTTTAAATGGCCAGAACATTCACTGAATCCGTGATTCCAATGACACTAAGTGGCCAAAACAATTATTGAACCGGTGATTCCAATGACACTTTAAGTGGCAAAAATAATCATTGAAACGGTGATTCCAATGATACTTTAAGTGGCCAAAACAATTATTGAACCCATTCAAGCACAGTGCACTCTAACAACTGAGCTAGAAGATAAAAGTCAAGACTTGAGATTCAAAGATGCGTGAGCTATCCACACATTCAAACCATTTAGAACCTTTAAAAACTTTCATAAGTGATTTTTACTAGGCCAGCTTGCAACAATAACCATTATAAAAGACTAAGGCAAATGGTTTCCAAATAGTTACTGACTTTAAAAGCTTAACTGAAATAGTCTCCATGACTTTTTTTAAACTAGCTTCAAAACAATAAAAGAGACTTGCTCTTGGAAAAACCTGCTTAATGAATGTGCATAAAGTGTGAGTTAGCTGCACAGGCCTATGAGTGACGACACTATCAGATTTTGTTTAAAAAATCTCTTTGAGCCAAAATAAGTTACAGCTAAAAATGACTTTTCACAAGTATTAGCTCCCTTTTCCAAGACCAAATCTATTTAAAACTTCAGGGTCAAATGTCTTTATCTGTTCAGCGGTCACAAATACAAACCTCTTCCAGGGCACCAGTAGACAGCCGGTGTCCTGCCACATTGATGACATCATCACTACGTGACATCACAGCAACATAGCCATCCTTGTCACGGTATCCAGAGTCCATTGTGTTGTATAAACCCTGCAGCGGTATACACAACATGGCTATAAATATAAACCATCCTGTTGTAGAAACTCTGCAGAGATATACATGATATGGCTATTAACCCTTTCAGTGCGGGAAGCAAATTTTGAAGGCCTTTGCAAACAGTTTGGATCCAGATGAGACGCCACAAAACGTGGCGTCTTATCAGGATCAAAACTGTTTGCTATTCTGATAATATTCTTTGAAAAAAATCGAAGAAAATGCTAATTTTAGAAATTCAGCAGAAGACATTTTAGCAGACGACAAATTTCCCAGCATGCAAAGGGTTAATAAGCCTTGCTCTGAAAAAACTGGGCTCAATGCATAACATATGCACGGGCTTATCAGAGACAACACTTTCAACAATGACCAGATGAGAATATTTTTTCCTTTAAACTAAAACAAGAGCTGTGTTTGTGAAACACAATGCCCCCTACTGTGCCGCTTTGAAGCCATTTATTTGACCTTGAAGGTTGACCTTGACCTTTCACCACTCAAAATGTGTAACTCCATGAGATACATATGCATGCCAAATATCAAGTTGCTATCGTCAATACTGCAAAAGTGATGACCAAGGTTTTGGGACAGACACACACATACAAAGACAGACAGACAGGCCAAAAACAATATACCCCGATCATTCGATCCCGGAGAATAAAACTCATGAAAGCGAAAAAGGGTATCCTTGCTTAGACTGTTTATCTGGGATGACATGTAGTGCACATGCTTTAAATCCCTTTTTTTCCTAGAGGTTAGCTAAAATATGAGTACAAACGTCCTACTAAAAGTAAAACAAACTAATGTTTTTCTTTTTTCAGCACTGATATTTTGCAGATGTACTTTGTAACAAATGTCAATAATAAAACAAGAGGGCCATCAGGCCCTAAGGCGCTCACCTGAAAGCCAAAGGAACTAGACTATTCTGAAAAAAATGCAAGCTGATTCATGAAGATTATTTTGGACCAAAAAAGTGACTTATAACATTTTTTTTTTTATTTGACCTTGTGACCTAGTTTTTGAGCTCATATGACCCAGCTTCAATCTCTGGCAAAATTTTATTAGGACAAATGTTCTGACCAAGTTTCATGAAGATTGGCAAATAAATGTGGTTAATATAGTGTCAACAAGTTTTCACTAAAGCCATATAAGGACAACTGCCCCACCCCCCCTGGCGGCCATGTTTTTCAACGAACCATTACCATTTTCAAACTCACTTGAGCTATTGTTAGAGCAAATGTTCTCATCAAGTTTCATAAAGATTGGAAAATAAATGGAACTTCTAGAGTGTTAACAAGGTTTTGTAGTAAATAGCCATTTAAGGAAAAATGCCACGCCCCCTTGCGGCCATGTTTTTTAACGGATCTCAACCATTTTTAAACTTAGCCCAGATATTATTAGTTCAAATATTCTGACCAAGTTTCATGAGCATTGGACCACAAATGTGACTTTTAGAGTGTTAACAAGTTTATACCATACAGTAAAGCCATATAAGGAAAACTGCCCCGCCCCATGGTGGCCATGTTTTTCATTCAACTGGAACCATTTTCGGACGTCGCCAAGATATTATTGGGACACATGTTTTGACCAAGTTTCATGAAGATTGGACTAAAAATTTGACTTCTAGAGTGTTAACAAGGTTTTACTATAGCCATATAAGGAAAACTGCCATGCCCCCTGGCGGCCATGTTTTTCAACCAACCGGAACCATTTTCGAACTCGTCCAAGATATTATTGGGACACATGTTCTGACAAAGTTTCATGAAGATTGGACTAAAAATGTGACTTCTAGAGTGTTAACAAGGTTTTACTTTAGCCATATAAGGAAAACTACCACGCCCGCTGGCGGCCATGTTTTTCAACCAACCGGAACCATTTTCGAACTCGTCCAAGCTATTATTGGGACCCATGTTCTGACAAAGTTTCATGAAGATTGGACTAAAAATGTGACTTCAAGAGTGTTAACAAGGTTTTACTATAGCCATATAAGGAAAACTGCCACACCCCCTGGCAGCCATGTTTTTCAACCAATCGGAACCATTTTCGAACTCGTCCAAGATATTATTAGGACACATGTTCTAACCAAGTTTCATGAAGATTGGACAATAAATGTGACCTTTAGAGTGTTAACATGGTGAATGTTGACGACGCGACACGGGAAAAAGGTGATCACAATAGCTCACCATGAGCACATTGTTCTCAGGTGAGCTCAAAATGTTATAATTTATATATAACAAGAGCACCGCATAACGGGTGCCACGCTTGGGTGTGAAAGCTTGTCAGAATTTTTTATTTTTTTTAGAGGTCACAGTGACCTTGACCTTTGACCTAGTGATCCAAAAATGGGTGTGGCATGTAGAACTCATCAAGGTGCATCTACATATGAAGTTTCATAGTTGTAGATGGAAGGACTTTGATTTTAGAACCGATGTTAAAAACCTTTACAAACCTTGACACGGACGGCGGACACGACGAGCTGGCTATGACAATACCTCGGGTTTTCTCTGAAAACCGCCGAGCTAATAATATATAATTACATTTTATATATATAATATTTGTAATGTGCTGTATTTCAACTGAACATGTGTTCATTCTCATTTTTTCATGAATGGACATTAATCCTTTAAAAAATAGCTGTGGAAAACTTTAAAATATTTGAAGGGTCCCAAGGAAAATATTATTTCCATTGAGCATGGTTATATTGCTTCTGCTAAACATTTCAACAGCAAATACAAATGTTTTGATCTAAGCAAGTGACAAAACAGCCACCAAGTGTTTATGAGCCACCCACCTTTTTCATATCAAAGTATGTGGACTGGAACCTGTAGTCGTTGTCCCAGAGCGTGCTGAACGATCCCGGGGGTAGGGGCAACCTGAAACAGGGAGGATGGGGGATGCTCTAGCACACATGCCAGAACTCAATCTTGACAACATTTAAAATATACCTGAGCTAAAATGTACCTTACTTCGTGATGATCTTCCTACTTGACTATGTTCATAACTTGACTATGCCCCTTACTTGAGTATGTTCATAACTTGACAAATGTTCCTTTCTTGACAAATGTGCCTAACTTGAGGAATATTCCTTTCGTGACAAATGTTCCTAACTTACGGAATGTTACTTAGTTGACAAATGTTCCTTATTTTACTATGTTCCTTTCTTGACAAATGTTCCTTACTTACGGTACCTATGTTCCTTACTTGACAAATGTTCCTTACTTGACCATGTTCCTTACTTAATAACATTTCGTTACTTGACAAATGTTTCTTAATTGACAATGTTCCTCAGTTGACAAATATTCCTTATTTGACTATGTTCCTCACTTGACAAATGTTCCTTACTTACCAAACGTTCCTTAGTTGACCGAGTTCCTTACTTGACAAATGTTCCTTACTTGGCAAATGTTGCTTACCTCACTATGTTCCCTTGACAAATGTTCCTTACTGGATAAATGTTCCTTACTTGACAAATGTTCCTTACTATACTATGTTTCTTACTGGACAAATGTTCCTTACATGACCAATGTTCCTTACATGACTACGTTCCTTAATTGAAATTTGTTCCTTACATGACCATGTGCCTTACATAACAAATGTTCCTTACATGACAAATGTTCCTTACATGACTACGTTCCTTACACGACTATGTTCCGTACTTGACACATGTTTCTTACTTGACCAACGTTCCTTACTTGACTATGTTCCTTAGATGATTATGTTCCTTACATGACTATGTTTTTTTCTTGACTATGTGCCTTACTTGACAAATGTTCCTTACATGACATATGTTCTTTACATGACTATGTACCTTACTTGACCAATGTTCCTTTCTTGACTATGTTCCTTACTTGACTATGATCTGCCCCAGCTCCAGATCTGCCGTCTCTGTCACAAAGTCATCCTTCACCACCTTCACTGAAACAACAAAATCAACAGGAAATACTTTTTACTCTCAAGGTAATGCAGAATTTATTAACAATAGCTTGTCATATATTTACGTCACAAAAGCTTGGTAAACCCACACTAAGTATGAATAAGTAGACAGGTATATGCAGGGATCATATTTTTGTCGGTTTTGTCAGTCCTAGACCGATTGAGGTCATGAAAGACCGATTGAAAATCCCAAACAGTCGGTCTGATTCTGTTTGCTAAAATTCCCATGTCATGAAATCTATTACACAGTGCACACCCTAATAAAATTCTTATCTCGATTAGGTGTGATAAACCATTCGCTGCAGTCTCTAAACCGGTCAGGACCAGATTATTGCACGTCAGCCGACTAGTATCAGAGTATGGCCCCAAGCAGCGAAGATTCGCGCGGCTGTGTATTAGTCAAGCGTGAATTACCCCGTGTCAATATCAATCAATAATTTCACTGGCTTATACCTAGCACAATCGGTCCGTAAGGTGTACTCGTCCAGGATAAAATCGTTGACAGTTACTTCGGAGATACAAACCTCGAAGTTATCGTCGTGGAAATTGTGCATTTCATGCATGATACAGTAAACTGTCATATAAACAAAGAAGAAAATCAGATATTCTGCAATAATTGTGGGAGTACCTTATACACTGAAAGCACGCCCTGTAATTAAACAAAATATGCCGATACATTTTCCACCAGCGTAACAATTCGGCAATAAATAAATAAAAGTCGCGGATCTGATCGACAGAACAGCCGAAAGTTATTTTTATGGGCGGAACTTCACATAAAATAGTACACAAGAAAAATAATATACATTGTAAAAATCTTCAGTAAAAATCGTGTTAGAATCGAAAAAATTCGTTTTCTTTATTGTTTGTTGTTGAATAACCCACGACCGAAAGTTTAGATGCGTGGTTTCAAATCATTCAATCCCTACGCATCTTAACTATCGGCCGTGGGTTATTCGACTACAAACTATAACGTACATGAATTATTTCTTAACTATTTGGTTTTGTTATTGTCAGTAACAAACCTACGCACAGACAATTGTTTGGTTCAGTGCATGTTTGTAAGCTATTATCGAGATGACAACGATTTAAAACATCGGTATAGATTTACACCGACTAATAATATTGACAACGATGAAAAACAGTCAGATAAAACAGCACACGAAACAACTAATGTCAATGAAAAAGCAAATGATAAAACAAAATGAGAAAACTCGTATGTTTCGTTTAAAAATAATGCTAAGGGAATTTAACTTGTACATTTATTATACCATCTTCATGAAAAGCAAAATCAATGGTATATATTTTAACGTAATTTGTCATGATTTCGGATATAAATTTTCGGACAATTTTTCCCCATTTAAATCCGGACCGATTGATGTAGCGGGAAAATATGATCCCTGGGTATATGTATGATCCCTGGGTATATGTATGCTTAATAAAGCATTTATGCTCAGTAGTTTGCATACAAACTATCAGAAAGAATGTACATGTATCCTTGTAATGTGATATGAGCCTCGCTCTGGAAAAATGGGGTTTATAGCACGTCAGGGACAACACTTTCTGCCTGTGTTTATAGCATGTAAGGGACAACACTTTCTGCCTGTGTTTATAGCAGGTCAGGGACAACACTTTCTGCCTGTGTTTATAGCATGTCAGGGACAACACTTTCTGCCTGTGTTTATAGCATGTCAGGGACAACACTTTCTGCCTGTGTTTATAGCATGTCAGGGACAACACTTTCTGCCTGTGTTTATAGCATGTCAGGGACAACACTTTCTGCCTGTGTTTATAGCATGTCAGGGACAACACTTTCTGCCTGTGTTTATAGCATGTCAGGGACAACACTTTCTGCCTGTGTTTATAGCATGTCAGGGACAACACTTTCTGCCTGTGTTTATAGCATGTCAGGGACAACACTTTCTGCCTGTGTTTATAGCATGTCAGGGACAACACTTTCTGCATGTGTTTATAGCATGTCAGGGACAACACTTTCTGCCTGTGAAAACATGGTTTAATGCACGAGAATAAAGTGTTGTCCCACATTAACCTGCATAATTCACACATGCTAATCAGGGACGTCTCTTCTTAGCAAAAATCTAGTTATGGCAGAAAGTGTTGTCTCTGATTAGCCTGTGTTATGTACACAGCCTTATCTTGGATGACCATTTAAGCACATGCAATGATGATGCATTAAACCCCGTTTTCTCAGACGAAGGCTAAGATGTGTAGTTCCCACTTACCATTCCAGCCTGGTACAGGTTTGCCAGTGACCCCTGGGTTGGGATTCAGGGGCATCCCTAGTCCTACACAGGACGCCGTCATCGGCCAGCCTGTCTCTGTAACAGGCAACATGTGAATGGATCATTGGCACAGATTACATTTAACAGGGAAAAAAGTATATGATAGATATTACATGTAATGATAGTTGTTAAAACATATGCACGGAATGCATTTAAAAAGGAATAAAAAGTATATACAACTAGAGCTTTGTCACAGACGTGACGTATACCCCCACATGCCACATTGACACAGACTATTTTGCAAGCTGTCTTCACAAAACAAGAGAATCTAAATGGTGATTTTTAAGAATTATTATGCCATTATTATTTATGGCCATTTTGACCTTTGAACTCTTGAATTCTTTTGCATGACACGCTGTCCAATGACTGTGAACAAAATTAATGTACAGAGTCATTTTAAAATCTCACAATGAATGACATAGTTATGGCCCGGACAAGCTCATTTATGGCCATTTTTTACTTTTGAACTCCAAGTGCGACCTTGACCTTGAAGATATCACCGTAATTCTTTTGCATGACACATTGTCCAAGGATTGTGAACAAATGTACCAAATAATTTTAAAATCTCACAATAAATGACATAGTTATGGCCCGGACAAGATCATTTACGGCCATTTTTGACCTTTGAACTCACAGTGTGACCTTGACCTTGGAGATATCGACGTAATTCGTTCGCGCGACACACTATCCAATAATGGTGAACAAATGTGCCAATGATTTTAAAATCTCACAATGAATGACATAGTTATTGCACGGACAAGCTCATTTGTGGCCATTTTTGATCTTTGAACTCAAAGTGTGACCTTGACCTTGGAGATATCAACGTAATTCTTTTGCGTGACATACCGTCCAATGACAGTGAACAAAGTTTCCAAAATGAATTTAAAATCTCACAATAAATGATAAAGTTATGGCCCAGACATGCATTTGCCTTTCTTGGAACTCAAAGAGTGACCTTGACCTTGGAGATATCGATGAAATTCTTTCGAGCGACACACCATTCAATGATGGTGAACAAATTTGACAAATGATTTATAAATCTCACAATAAATGATAAAGTTATGGCCCGGACATGCATTTGACCTTTGAACTCCAAGTGTGACCTTGACCTTTGAGATGTTGACGTACTTTTTCCACACGACACACCGTCTCATGATGGTGAACAAATGTACTAAGTTATTTTAAAATCTAACGAAAAATGACATAGTTATGGTCCGTACAAACTTTCGGTTGAAAACACACTAAGTGACCCTGTGATCTAGTTTTTGACACGGCATGACCCATTTTTAAACTTGACCTATACATCATCTAGATACAACTTGTGACCAAGTTTGGTGAAGATCGGATGAGATTTCGGGACAGACAGACAGACAGACAGACAGACAGACTGACCGACAAAGTGACTCCTATATAGCCCCCATTACCAATGGTAATGGGGGTATAATAAATTGAATGCTATTTAGGTGGGTAAGTGATGTAGGGTCTACACCTGATGCTAGGCAAGGAGATACATTCCAGCTAACAGGTGGAGGGAACATATGTGGAGAATGCATTTATAAGGTATTTATTGTATATACTAGAGTGCGTGACTACAACATTTGCGAAAAATGCATTATAAGTTAGGAATTAGAGAGGGTTAGCAATGAACTGTCCACACCAGACGCTTCAAATAGAGAAATATTACATATCGGAGTTAAATATTGAATCTAGGGGAGCCTGTAAGCTTGTTCATGTTCTGTATCTATGTTGACACCCACACAGACATATTGACATCCAAACAAACAAACTTATTACATCTTTTAGCAAAAGGTGAGCTCACAATTAACCAAAATAGGTCATTTACTAAAAAAATCATATTTTTGTACACATTGAAATCCATAGGGAACATGGGGTTTAGCCCATATTAAATTAAATATTATTGGCTGGTTAGGTGAAAAGAAAAAATTTAGCATTATTAGTGATTTTACTAAAATATACTGGGGTATACCTTTTTATCAATAACCAGCTTATCCATGTGTCAACATACATGTACCACTATCATATATAGGAAATGAGAAAGTTGACGCTTATAATGTGATTTAAAGCAAGGGTGTAGAAATAACAAAACTGTTTACTTGTCCATGCACACTTTCATCGCAAACAGCAGTCACTTGTCTAAAGTTGTCTGAAGTCTTCCTGATATTTTTTACATTAAATATAAGGAAGGGTTAATTCTATTGTTATACCTCATATGACTCTTCCATGTAAAGAGTCCATAAATCAATCCTTGCATTATTTTAGTACATGGGAACATATGACCCAAATAGTTATATTTTCAAATATACCCCTCATGATGGGGTAAAAAAAGTAGCAATGTTGTTTTTGAAAATTCCACTGAATCAAATAATTGGTATGTGCTTATTAAAAGCAATAACTCTCTGATACCTACTCAAGCAAAACAACATGGCATAATGTATCTAAACCCTATAAGGATTCTGAATATTAAGTGTCCTAAAATTCAGATAATTACTTCAGATCTGACAAAAAAACCCATATCACTCAGTAAAATATGTCATATTATTAATCAAAGCGAAGAACAACTTGAAGACATAGCATGTATACTGGATTGGGATGCGGCACATGAAGTGAAGTTTTTTTATCATAATAGTACAAGTTCAAATGCAGAAAGGAATTGTGATAAAAAGGCAATAATTCCTTTATAATCTAGTGAAGATAACACACTGAGAATTTTGCATGAATGTCCACCCTTAAAGGAAAGTGCACATAAACCTTCAATCATTACTTCAAGAGATCTAGAGCCAAAACAAAAAACCTTTTAAATGTGACATTCAAAATAAAAGGGCAAAACTCCTTAAAATATGATTGGGAAAAAAGACCTGACAATTAATAGGGCAAATTCACTCTATAGGGATGCTGCATATCAAGTTTCATCACATAATATAGAGGATATTTGTTGGATTCGGTGGATTATCGATTTTAATTCACGAGTGATCATAAAGAATATTTTTTTCACGAGTGGCGCAGCCAAGAGTGAAAATATTTTTTTCTATGATCACGAGTGAATTAAAATCGATAATCCACCGAATCCAACAAATTTTCTTTTTATTTTATGCCTTTTTTCACAGTTTATATACATTGTTAAAGCGTTTACTAAAGGATTTCGCTGGGATAATGACGTCATTTCGTTAAACAATGACGTCATTTCACAGTAAACAGTGAAAATTATTGATAATTTTCACTGATAATTTTCACTGTTTGAAACAGTGAAATTATCAGTTTTAATTCACTGATATTTCTCTATAAACCACCGGAAAGCATAAAATAAAAATGGAACATTTATAATTTAAGACACTGAACAATACACATTACATATCCAAGAAGTCAGGTTTTTTCCACATATAAACAAGACTATTGCCAAGCAATATATGTCCCCTAACAGCTCCACCAGTCAGAATCTTTTTTTAAATAAATATTTGTTGCCTTAGCCACCATAATTTTTGATGTAGGAACAAAATGAAATGAGGTGCATAATGTCCATATTGCCATCTATCCATATTTCAAGTTTAATGAAAAAATATGAACAACTTTTAAAGTTATCGCAGGATCCAGAAAATCACCATTTTCAGCAGTATTTCTAGTCTATGTGTTGCCATAGCAACCAGAAATTTTGACATAGGAACAAAATGAAATGATGTGCATTATGTCCATATTGCCATCTATCCATGTTTCAAGTTTCATGAAAAAAGTATTAAGAACTTTAATAAAAAGTTATCGTAGGATCCAAAAAGTGTGACAGACTCACAGACAGACAGACACACATGGCGAAAACCATAAGTCCCCTCTGGTTTTATAAGATGACATTAAGTCCCCTTCGGTGAAACCGGTAGGGGACAATAAGATGACATTGAAAGTCATGTGATATAAATTAGCCTTTCTCTGAGAAAACTGGGCTTCATGCATGTGCATAATGTGTCATTCAATATCAGCCTGTGCAATCCTCACAGGCTGATCAGGGACACATTTTCATTCCTGCTTATATGGTAGTTTTTGTTGAGAGGAAGTTTCTTCTTACCCAAAATCCAGTTTGAGTTTAGCTGGAAAGTGTTTTCCCCCGAATAGCCTATGCAGACTGCAAGAGCTAATCTGAGACAACACTTTACCCATATACATTAAACCCAGTTTACTAGAGAGTGGTTCAAACATTAAATCATGTGATATAAATCTCTTGGATAGTAACCTCACCAGTCTGCCACCAGTTGTCTAACACGGGACATTGGAACACAGTCTTTGTCCACTCCATCGTTTCTCTATCACAGTGCTCCCCCGCAACGAACAGGTTACGGAAACTGAAATATCGCAGTAAAATAAACACCGAGGATATGAATAAATATTTATTTTGTGTTTGTTTTTGTTGTTATAACAGGTTACATCATCAATGGAAAGGGATGTAATTACCAATATTTTGTTTCATAAGTTTGTGTGAATAAACCTCATTACCATCAAAGTTTTCTCCCTTTGCAGGAATGATGCAAATAGTAGATAGAACAAGAGATTGCCAAGCAATATTGTCCCCTACCGGTGAAAGTTTCATGAAAAAAAAAAGAACTTTTAAAGTTATCGCAGGATCCAGAAATGTGTTACAGACAGGCTGACAGACAGACAGAGCGCAAACCATTTCACCGGTAGGGGACAATTAAATACTAGTTTGGTGATGTGAGAACTTATATCAATTATATTGGTTGTGTGAAGTTCAATTGATGCTAATTCATACAACCAACCACACTGATTCACATTCGTAGAAAATCAAATATATAAATCAATGACCATGTGGTTTCAGAGATTTAACAAATACAGTCCAACCTGTCAATAAAGACCATTCAAGGGATTTGGTTGTTGTGGTCTTTGTTCACAGGTGGTCTTTATTTGCAGGGTCGATCAAAACTTTGCAAAATATGCTAGTAGTTTTTTTAACAGGTACCTTATCTATGCATGTGCTCTATTGTTTAAATGTTTGAATACTTATGCATGTATAATGAAATAAAGGATTGAAAACACAGTTTTGTTTTACATTTGTATATTTATTACATGTTGTATTTCTATTCCCTTATGTTTTTATTATTTATTTAATTTATCATATACTGTATAAATAACTATTGACAGACATGTAAACGTACATGTACATGTAATTCTACAAAGAACAAAGTACAAAATACACATAACATAGCAAACATTTATACATGAAATACATGAATCACTACTACACAACCAGTAAAGTTGACAATAATGGACAATAAATGACATCTGATATTTATTTAAGACTGAAAACATCCAAGAATCTCATGTTTACGCTTTAAAATTTTCTGAATTTGAGTTTTTCCTACACCAAGATCACTAGCCACTCGTCTACAACTGTGTCCTTTACCTAACAAACTAATGACCTTAACACGTTCTTCCAACGTCAAGAACTTACGCTTGGAAGCCATGATGGTTAACTTGAACTGACAATTTACTTTTCTATAATCTATGAACGTCTTATTACAGAGAAATTTAAGAAGAGAATGACTATCAAAATGTTTGTCTTTAATAAGCATCGTAAATGATATGAAACCGTTAATTTCCTTAATGAGTTTATGAAAGCCCCAAATTTGTCTTTGATATTTTTGGCAATTAGTACATTAATCGCGAGTCACTTAAATACAAAGGCAATTTTTTACACTTTTGACAAACTGTCAAATGCATAAAAGAAGCAGGCAACTACCAATTAGCAATGCATGTTATATGAACAAACAACTGCTATTGAGTGCAATAAACTGTCACTTGCCAATAGTGACCGACGAGTCCACTGGTAAGATGTGTATCACTTGACTACGCAGCATCCTGGTGGCCATTTTGTTTTTTTAAAGTTGCGAAATCATTGATTTTTATGATTGCAGTGGTCGTTGTAAGCTATCAAAATGGAGATTTGGGAATGTAAAAGGGTGGTCGTTGGTCTTTGTTCACAGGTGGGCTTTATTCGCAGGTTCAATATATAGTGAAATCGTTCGGGAGGAAATCGTTGTGGTCGTTATTGACTGTTGGTCGCTATTAAAAGGCGGTCGCTCGGGCAGGTTGGACTGAATAATTGTTATAAATATGCCATATAATCCACCAACAGTTAAGCTTGGTTTTATCAATTTCGATTTTACCCCATGGACATGATTTTATCAACTTCACAGAGGACCAATATATGAATTACACACAAAATATTACACCTCTGGGCTTTGTAGTATAATGTTCTTTTAATATTTATTTTCCTTTCATGTGAACCCCACTTGGGCCTGGTTGGATAAGACCTAAGTGCAATAATTTGAACAACCTTTTATAGAAAACCACTATATGATGTGAATTACCAAAGATTGAACTCATAATCACCAAATCACCTACTAATCACCATATCATCTCCGAAGCACCTCTACATCATTCCTGACCACCTTATAATCACCAAATCACCTCTGATCATCATTCCTGACCACCCTATTATCACCAAATCACCTTCAAATTACCTCTGACCATCTTTCCTGACCACCTCATAATCACCAAATCACCTTCAAATCACGCTAATCCCCACCAACTTTGCTACTTTTGGTAAAACAAAATTGTCATGAAGGGCTATTATGTGCAAAACCAAACTTGCTTACTTTACCTACATAATGACCCTTACTGGGCTATGGATCAGAGGGAAACAAACAATAATTTATGACCTGGAAGAATGTCACAAAAATATTTTTTTTATCTAACTCACTTGTCTACCTTACTATCTTACATTGACATATGGGGAGCCATGATTTCAATGAATTACCTTCGGAGCGGCATAAACTTTTTACCAAAAGCTCCCTCAGGGTCCTGTAACAGAATAATGACAAACCTCTGAACCCTTTACCACTTAGAAATGTATTTCTATGCATTTGTTGTTCCATAGAAAGTGAAATAAAATTTAATACCTTAAATTATTAAGGCTTCATCTCCAAACCTTAGTGATGAGCAGCAAACTGCATACATCCTGAACAGACTGCAAATTACTCGCAGGCTGGTCTGGTTTTATGCGGTTTTCACTTTGCTTCTTAGTGGGAAAGGGTTAAACTTCTTGTTTTCTTGACAGAACCAAACAAGGCATTAGCAGTTTAGCTCTTTGTTTCAACTCACTCCATGATAACAAATTCTTCACGCCGATCATAAACTTACATTCTTTGGTATTCCGGGTTGCGTTTTGGATCTTGTATGAGTTTCAATTTAATGGCCTAAGCTTAGACATGTAGAAGTTGTTTCCTCCACAAACTTGCAGAAGTTTATGCAAATAGGTTTACAATGTGACTGCAGTATATCAATTCCATGCCACAGTATACAAACAAGGGCTGTTTGTAAAACATGCATGCC
This sequence comes from Dreissena polymorpha, assembly GCF_020536995.1. NCBI lineage: Eukaryota > Metazoa > Mollusca > Bivalvia > Myida > Dreissenidae > Dreissena > Dreissena polymorpha. Next base: position 61,337,051 of record NC_068355.1, on the reverse strand, counting down.
CCCCATATGGGCTGTCAGTTGTAGTTGCAGCCTTGTGTGAATACGTTATTTGTCACTGTGACCTTAACCTTTGACCTAGTGACCTGAAAATCAATAGGGGTCATCTGCAAATCATAATCAATGTACCTATGAAGTTTCACGATCCTAGGCGTAAGCATTCTTGAGTTATCATCCGGACACCATTATACTGTTTCGATTCACTGTGACCTTGATCTTTGACCTAGTGGCCTGAAAATCAATAGTTGTCATCTGCCAGTCATGATCAATGTACCTATGAAGTTTCATGATCATAGGCGTAAGTATTCTTGAGTTATCATCCGGAAACCATTTTACTATTTTGAGTCACTGTGACCTTGACCTTTGACCTAGTGACCTGAAAATCAATAGGGGTCATCTGCCAGTCATGATCAATGTTCCTATGAAGTTTCATGATCCTATGCCTTAGCATTCTTGAGTTATCATCCGGAAACCATTTTACTATTTTGAGTCACTTTGACCTTGACCTTTGACCTAGTGACCTGAAAATCAATAGGGGTCATCTGCCAGTCTTGATCAATGTACCAATGAAGTTTCATGATCCTAAGCATTCTTGAGTTATCATCCGGAAACCATCTGGTGGACGGACCGACGGACCGACCAACCCACATGTGCAAAACAATATACCCCCTCTTTTTCGAAGGGGGGCATAATTATGATATTTGACACCAAAGTAAGAGGACAAATACATTAGCTTCCCTCTAGTAAAATTGGGTTTAATGCAAGTGCTTAAAGAGTGGTCCCAGAAATCAGTCTGCACAGGCTAATAAGGGACAACACTTTTCCCTTTTATGACTATTTATGTTTAATGAAAGTCTCCTCTAAACAAAAGTCAAGATTAAGTGGAAAGTGTCGTCCCTAACTAGTCTGTGCAGACTGCACAGGCTAATATTGGAAGACACTTTATGCACATGCATCAAGCCCAGTTTTCTCAGTGCACAGCTCATAAACATAAACATACATCCCTACGTATGGCCCTAAGTGCTGTAGGGGCCACAAACAGCCCTGCCACATTGTGCTCCTTGATTACACGGAAGTATACCCCTGGGTCCGGAGTCCCAACTGGCTTACCCTGAAATTGAACATGGCATATCTGTAACAAATGCAAACTGAACTGAACTTTTTATGAGGAAGTACCAAAAAAAGAACAAGATAACAGTCTGAAGATTGTTGGCATCAAGCAAAGGGTCTTCACAGTTTTTAACACACTTTGGTCAACTTTTAGGAGAACCAATTTGATTCCTATGTAAAATTTCAAAATATGTCAATGACATGAACATTTAATTTTTCCTCATCATTATTAATTGTAAGATAAGCAGTTCAAAAAGAGCAATTTTTATGTAAAAAATTAGTCTACTGGTACTTACTACATTTCTTTCCTTAAAACTACCTATGTACTTCTTATTAATGCTTATATGATAATTTGGCTAATTAGTTTTAGACCTGTTTTGGAGCGTTTTGTAGTGGTTTGACATTTTAACTATTAGTCAATTATCTTGGCCTGATGAAATTTATTTGTGATTATCTGAATTGGCAAGCGACTAACAAAACTGACTACATGTATAAGGACTTTAAAGATCTGCATACCTCAAAGAGTACAGTAGTGTTACAATTGAGGAATGGAGCGTACGTGATGTAGGAGTGTCCAACCACCCAGCCAAGGTCTGACGCTGCCCACCATACCTGTAGAGAAGCGGAATAATAAAAGCCTTGTTCTGAGAAAACTGGGCTCAATGCATGTGTGTTAAGTGTTATCCAAGATTAGCCGGGATAGTACTTTCTGCTTTGTGGAATTTTTGGTTGAAAAGAAGGCCTTTTTTTAACGAAAATCTATTCTCAGTGGAAAGTGTCGTCCCTGATTAGCTTGTGCAGATTACACAGGCTAATCAAAGATGTCACTTTATTGGCATGCATTAAGCCCAGTTTTCCCAGAAACAAGGCTCATATCCATGGTTAATGTTGTTGAAGAGTTATTGCTTCAATTTTTTTTTTAAACCTTAACATTCGTTTACTGCCTTCTAGATCATGAATAATTTATTTCACCAATTTTTACAAAAAATAATTTTGCTTACAGAAAAATTGCAATCCAATTTGTATTACTGGTACATAAGTGTTACTTTATTTCGTCACTTATTCAAAGTTTTACAGCACACACATGCTTTCCTCTCCTGGCTTGATGTTGTACATGAAAATGTTCCACATTGACCACTTAAGTAATATGTTCCGCATGAACCACTTACCTCCCCTGGCTTGATGCCATATGTGTTCCACATTACTACTTACTTACCTCCCCTGGCTTGATGCCATATATGTTCCACATGGACCACTTCAGTACAACTGCATGGCCCCCACTGGGTCTCACAACCGCCTGATAAAGAATGAAATATTGGTACACTATGATTCTTTAATTTTCAATAGTTTTTATTAGACAATTGTGTTAAAAATTCGTTATTATTATTTTTATTCCGCTATGGGAAAAACATGGGCTTAATGCATTGTGCAGTCTACACAGGCTTATGAAGGACATCACTATCACCATATGCTGGAATTTTGCAAAGAAGAGATTTGCTTTACACGAAAAATACCATCAAAGCGGAAAGTGTCGCCTTGACTAGCCTGCGTTGAATACACAGGCTACTCTTGGACAACACTTTATGCACATTCATGAAGCCCAGTTTTCCCAGGAATCATCATAAATATGCAATAAATGCTGAAGCATTACCTTAGGGAGCCCCGTGGTTCCTGACGTATACAGCAGGTACAGGGGGTCAGTGGCCGACACGGGGACACAGTCTGTCTTCTGACTCTGACTCATCTCAAACTCATAATCCAGGTCTTGGTTTTTGGTGAGAGGTGTGAATTCAGACTTAAAATAGACAACTTTAAGAACAATGCTTTTTAAGCTTATACATAGGGTTGAGGGAATAAACTCTGATGATTGTTTTTATAATAATAGCTTCACAAGTTCACATAGTTGACTCTCTATATTGCATTCAACATTTTATTTCAACATTTGGTAATAGATAAAAAACTCAACAAATTGTAAGACATGTACACAATAAGAGATATTAGAAAAATGCAGCAGGCCATTGATTCCTGTGTAAAATTGTTTCTACACTATTTATGACACATGCTGAAATTGGTTTCAATGTAATTGTGTCCCAACCAACATCTGTTTTTTTTCTGTTTTTATACAGTATGGACATTTGACTCCTGCTTCATTTTGACAGTCTAGACATTGGTTTCTTCTTTGTTAATGCCCTGAACTTTTGTTCCTGAGTTACATGTACATTTGATAGAATTGTTGCCTTTTTTATGAATGGAAAACCAAATAGAATCATGACGTTATCTTGATTTATTTCATTAAAAAGTTAACATAAAATCAACCCTTATATATATAAAATATTACATTGGAAACAATGTATGGGAATAAAAAAATCATAAGGATTCAATGTCCAATATGTTAATATAATTTAGGAACCAATGTCAGAGCTTGACATTAACTATTAAATCCACTTTTCAAATTGGACTAGTGCCAAATAATTTTGCTTACAATTTTAAACAAACACTTGAAAGTCCTAAAATGAAATTTAAACAAGAGCACCGCATAACTGATGCCACCACTCGGCTGTGGGTGCAGTTTTGAATAAATGAAAGCTTGTCAGAAGTTTTATATTAGAGGTAACAGTGACCTTGACCTTTGACCTAGTGAACCAAAAATGGATGTGGCGTGTAGAACTCATCAAGGTGCATTTACATATGAAGTTTCAAAGTTGAAGGTGGAAGCACTTTGATTTTAGAGCTTTGTTAAATTTTTACATTAGAGGTCACAATGACCTAGAGCTTTGACCTAGTGACCCAAAAATGGGTGTGGCGTGTAGAACTCATCTAGGTGCAGCTACATATGAAGTTTCAAAGTTGTAGGTGGAAGCACTTTGATTTTAGAAACAATGTTAAGGTTTTAGAACGACGCAGACAGCAGACGACGATTTAAATCATTCAAAGGCCATCTCTGTACAAATACTTGGATTTAAAAAATCTATTTCGGCTGATAAACTCAGTCTGAGCCTCCAAAAAGAAGACATGTATATACCTGTGATAAAATACAATACATCATTCAATTAATAAGTATAATTTTATTAAGGCCAAAAGAAATATAGGTCCGTTTCCGGTCGCCCGACAGTGTCTCCCGAATTGGCGCCGATCCTCAACTTTTGATTGGGGTCGCCAAAAAGAAAAAAAATAATTTCATTTTCGTTTAAATAAGATGTTATATCAAGCAAACAAAGCATACATATACATGTGTTTCTTATTATAAGCTTTAGTAGCCTTCCATTCTAGTACCCCCCTAAAAAAAAAAAAAATTATTTCCCTACCTACTGACCCTTTTTTTTTTGGCCTTAGATGGTAATAAAATATAATATACTTGAAGCTGGTAAAATTAGGGCCAAGTTTTGGTCCACAAAATGGACATGAATATGCGTTGAATATGTACAGTGTACATGATGAGCTTCAACCCTTAATTATGTTTTTTCAAACTGGGTCCAGACATTTTCAATACTCACCCCAGGTCTGTTGTATACGATACACCTGTGGGGCTTGTGAGACACCATGCTGAGAGCCCCATCCAACAAGGGTTTGTATGGGATTAGCTTGCTTGGTTCCACACCATAGTTTGCAGTCACGATCACCTTTGGCTGAAGCCGCAATTTGATTATTTGGATTTGTTTGCAGTTGTTGACAGTATGTTTCAGTCCTTTCATAATAACTGACCCTTTTCTGGGTTAGCTGGTATACCAGTAATAAGGGCACATACTAATTGCAGTAAAAGATAACTGCGTAACTTAATTAACCCTTTACCACTTAGATACATATTTTCACGCATTTGCAGTCCCTTAGAAAGTTATATTTAATTAAAGATCTTTCTTACTAGATTCAAGTTTTTAAAGCTTGAACTCAAAACCTTAGATACTGATGAGCAGCAAACATCATAAAACCTGAACAGACTGCAAGTTACTCCCAGACTGTTCTGGTTTTATGCTGTTTGCACATAGCCATTTTCATTTTGCTTCTGAATGGAAAAGGTTTAACAGGTAGGGGTAGAACAGGCCTAGAAATAATATCATGACCAATCTCTATACAATGTTACATAGCCGCTTCAGGAATCTATCCGACGATTCTCGGATTTGCAGTCTAGTGCATCACCAACAAGGCTAGCCAGCCCTGTTCACAAGTTTAGGTTCATCACACGTCTTACAGGACATGTGTATAAAAACTATAATTCAATACTTATTTGCCATTAAAACAATTCTTAATCAACTTTTCCTTACTATAACGTAGGATGGTAAATGTAAATACTGGTAGAATTTTTGTCATTCCCTGTACATGTTTGTCTTTTCCAACTTGCAGTTTACTTAAAAAATTACCACAGATCTGTGCTGCATGTTTTCCTTTCAAGGCAGACAAGATTAAATGGTTAACATAGGCCTACTATCTTGCAGCTCATTGAAACTTTGATCCAACAATAAATATACTTTGATATTTTTACCATATTTTAAATCAAAGACAGCAAGCACAGAACAAGCACAGAACAAACATGTATTTCAATCGAAAAAAAAAAAATCATAAATAAACTTGTGTACAAAAATTCTCAACAACTAACATTTTTTGTTAATCCATATGTTATAACACATGTTATAAGATGATAATCTAAACAATCAATAGAAAACAAACAAATATATGGGCAGTGTCATGAAAAATATGCCTTAATTAAAATTTTTAAAATTTTCTGTTTTTAGCCAATTGGGTAAAGACACACCAAAGCTAAAGACATATTCGTGACGTAATGTAATTTCCCATTTTATGTTTGACTTTGAAGTAATTTGCGACAAATCAATAAAATATCAAGCGCTGTATTTGAATCTACCAAAGTTTACTCATCACTAATGAGCAAAACTGCAACATTTTGTTTTACTTTCACTTCTGACGGTTCGTGTTGTTAAAGCAATATACATTTTCATATTTCAAATAGACAATTTCATAACACTACGATCATGAACAAACAAATACTTACCGACATTTCTTCATTCATCATGTTATCCCAAAACTCACAACAATTCCAAACATAACTTTTTTGTTCACAAAACACTAAAAAATTTCCTGGTAAAACAATGACGTCAGTTTAAGCGGGTTTTCCCACAAACATCATCTGTCATTGAGACAGGTTTTGTCACGACGCGGTCCATATCTTTCCTTTACTACCCAATAAGCTTTCAAAAAGTTCCATAGAGAAATATATTTCTTATTTGCATTAAAAAACTACATAGCAGATAATCAAAATATCTGTTTATCAGCAAAAAGACAATTGGGTCAATTTGATGCATGGCAATAAAACCACTCTGCTTTAACCCTTTGCATGCTGGGAAATTTGTCGTCTGCTAAAATGTCGTCTGCTGAATTTCTAAAATTAGCATTTTCTTTGATTCTTTTTCAAAGAATACTATCAGAATAGCAAACAGTTTTGATCCAGATGAGACGCCACGTTCTGTGGCGTCTCATCTGGATCTAAACTGTTTGCAAAGGCCTTCAAAATTCGGTTCCAGCACTGAAAGGGTTAAATCTCTGACTTCAATCAGAATCATAAACCTGTCACTTAAATCTGCAGCTAAAATATCTTAATTAATCTCTGAAACAAACCTCTTTCAAACATCTTGGACCTAACCCTCGTACTTAAATCTGTGACTTTATAACCTTTGACTTAAATCTCTTTCTTAAATCTGTGACTTAAATCTTTTACTTAAAGATAAATTCCTATGTATTATAACTTCTGTCACGTAGGCATTTCAGCGCAATTAACAGTTTCAGATACAGTTTCTAATGCATATTGTTTGTTCGAGCTCTTTATAAGAAACTGAATCAGAATACCATGTTTTTGACTATTGGAATACAGTATGTTATGCTGAAAGATAATAATTTAGAATCCTACCTTAGCATGGTCAATCCTCGTTGACAATTCCTTTGATGCAAACCCACCAAAAACAAGAGAGTGTATGGCCCCTATACGGGCACTGGCCAACATGGCAACGATAGCCTCTGGTATCATGGGCATATAGATCAGAACACAGTCTCCCTTCTTAACACCTTGTCTTTGCAACACCCAGGCAAACCGTGAAACCTGGGAGGAAAATGAAATAACATTACAGATTTTCCAGTTTTAGTACAAGAACGTGTGTCCTTTTGGGTTGATATGTTCACATTCGTCACACTAACCACAAGATCAATGTACATGCAAAGAAATTCAATAACTTACAAAGTTGTGCTTGGAAAAATTTCACCCATTTCTTATTGAATATGCATTAGTATAATTTGAAAAAGACTGCAAAAGATTGCACAAAATAATTTAAGTAAAGAATGAGATTTCTAAAGCATATCCCTATGAATGTAAAAGATTTAAAATGACAATGATGTATCTGCACAAGCAGCAATACATCAGATAAAACAGTTTCACATAGACATTAAAAATGCATGTTTTTGTAACCTCATGCTGCAGTTCCTTGTAGGATATCTTTTTGATCTGTTTTGTGACTGGGCTGTCGTAGATGATGGCAACCTGTCCCCCGTTACCCGCATCCACATGTCGGTCTACCGCATTGTAGCACGTATTCAACTCCCCACCCACAAACCTGAAAATGACACAGATTGCTATCATTACTCTCACTAGGATTTTAAAACAAGAGTCCTCGGACTCCTTACTTGGAAAAAGTAGGAGTCCAAAAGGAAAGAATAGGAGTCCCAATGAATATTACACACGTCTTCAAATTTTCAGCAAAAACTCCATTTAAATAAAGAATGAAGATAAAATAATACATAATATAATTGTTGGTTTCATTATTAAAATCCAAAATACAAAATGTACATTAGCAATCCCACTCATTATGTTCTCTTTATTGTTACTTAAATAAAAAATCATGTAGGAACAAATTAAAAAAACATTGTTTAAGGCAAGTGTGCATAAAAGTGCTTAACATATTTACATGCACACATTGAAATCCCACTTATATAAATTTACTTTTTTGTAAACAAAACAGTATCATTACCTTGCAATCATGTTTCCATTTGAAACAAAAATAAAACCAGTTAAATACAAAAGTCTGCAAGTTATGAATGGTACAAGCAGACATCAAAGGTATTTGATGTAAAAGCCCAGTTGGGGCAAGTTTCTAGGAAGTTAAAACTGTAAATTTGTTACACATCAGCGAGTGTCCATTTCAAACAGCATTAATCAATACTACATTACTGAAAACATGCTCAGAATGTCAGATAAAGCATTCATGCTTAGCTCCATATAGATGGGACGTGAAAAAACTATCTGACAATTTAGAAACATTACTGCATGTGATTAATTTGATTTTATACAAGTGTGAGGAAATACATTGAGTGGGCTTGAGTTTAAATTGGAGGTTGCTTTATAGGTTCTGTTTGTTAATAGATTGAATTGAAAAACCCAGTAAGCAAAAAGGTGTATCCTGGGGACTCCCAATTGGTTTCCAATAAGTGTAATTTTTCAAATTTATGCGTACAATTACGCTTGTTAAGAGTTTACAAGAGTCCTGGGAGGCAGAGAGTAAATACCACATGATAATGAAAAACCCACACCAATAGTTCACCAAGTTCAGGATTTGCCAATCAGACTAAAGCCCTTGTCAGACTGGCAACAGTGTTCCACATATTTTTTTTTTTATGAATACATTTACTACAATGTTAAAGTTGATGCAATGACATTTATGACTACATACTTGTTTAAATCACGGACTTCCACTCCTGCAATATTGTATCAATAAATTTGATACAGAATACCCGATCCATACAATCACCGAAAAGCACTCAATTTCTCTCTCTATATATGCAATATGCAGTATATCGTTTCTAGTGTGTGTTAACGGGAAATTAAACCCGTTAACACACACCAGAAACGATATATTGCATATATATAGAGAGAAATTGAGTGCTTTTCGGTGATTGTATGGACCAGGTCCACCAGACTGTCATAGAGCTCGCCTTGCAATGTGGTCTCCTCTACTCAGATCTGCCTTGGGTCGCTAGGCGTATGACTGATAAAACTTAAAGCATTCATAAAGATCTAGAAACAACTTCAGCAAGTATTCTGTATCAAATTTATTGAAATAATATTGAAGGAGAAGAGCATGAAGTGAATATTAATTTTGACATGTTCCATATGGTCCGAAAATCTGAGTCGTATGGTCCGCAAATGTTCAAGATTTAAACACGGAGCGTATATTGATCAATTTCTTGCTAAATATATGAAAAAATTGCATGAAATATAACCATAACTTAACCACTTCTTAACTTATTATACTTATAAATCAATATAGATTAAATTAAAGTTAAGAAGAACATGTGTGGAAAAATACGAACTAAGCCAGATACTTTATTCTGAAAACGGAAATGTCTGTTCAGATTAAAACTTAATTTTTACGGATCATTTTAATTTCCTGCAACGATATCTATTCATACGACACACGAACACTAACTCTGCTCCTAATTAAGAAGACAAAGACAAAAAAAAAGAAAAAAGTCTGAAGTCATCATTAACAACTTGTGAACAAACAACCTGTACGCTTCTTTAATCAGCACAAAACAGTTTGGAAATAGATTTTCGCACCTTCAATTAATTATGTCCCAGATAATGATGAGAAGTTGTGTCATGATCGGCGCCTTTCATTCATGTCAGAAAAGTGCGGCTCGTGTGAATTTATGTACAGTTTTGTTGAATTACATTTGCTCAATTAATTATTCGATATACGATGTGAATCTAAACTTAGTTTTAGTGCAGATTCATTCATATGACACAAAGACACTATTTTATTTTACAGATCATTTCGGTTTAGAGGACTGAGACAGTCATGTAAAATATCGAATAATATATATTTTTTATAAACAACTGGTAGCAAGTTATAAATATATCGGCAATCTCCCAACCGAAAAGCACTTTACGGTGTTTATCATCTTATACATAAATTGATGTATATGTTTTAAGTTTTAATTGACGTAAAACTATTAAATAGAAATTGCAGCATGACTTTTAGTTAATGTGCTTTGTATTAATAATAGCGATTTTAATCGTTCCTTTAATACCATTTATTGCGCCAGTATTGAGTGAACGCTGGTAACTTAACGCGCATTTCATTATGAATATTAATTTAAAGGGATCTTTTCACGCTTTGGTAAATTGACAAAATTGAAAAAAGTTGTTTCAGATTAGCAAATTTTCATTTTAGTTATGATATTTGTGAGGAAACAGTAATACTGAGCATTTACCATGGTCTAATGTAGCCATTATATGCATCTTTTGACGATTTTAAAACCTAACAAGAGTTCCGCGGTCGGAGATGACCGCATTGAAGCCGGATTTTTGATTTAAATGACAGGAAAGTACCTTTCGTGTTTTTGTCAATGCAATACTTAAATTACTGAAATATTGTTCAAAGGTCAAAATGAAATGTAAGTACTTTTCAAGGCATGAGCAAAGTTTGAGATTCTAGGTCCAAGCATACCAAAGTTACAACAATTTTAACATTTTAACATTTAAGTTCACAGTGACCTTGACCTTCAAATGAATGACATTGAAATGAATGACCTTGAAATGACCAGTGGTCATCTAAGTGTGCTTGCAAACCTTTACGTCAAGTTTGAGATTCTAGGTCCAAGCATACCAAAGTTATAACAATTTTAACATTTTAACATTGAAGGTCACAGTGACCTTGACCTTCAAATGAATGACATTGAAATGACCAGTGGTCATCTTCTAGTACTGGCCAATCTTTATTTCAAGTTTGAAGACTCTAGGTACAAGCATACCAAAGTTATAACATGAAATAAGAACTTTAACATTTTTACATTCAAGGTCACAGTGACCTTGACCTTCAAATGAATGACCTTGAAATGTCCAGTGGTTACTTACTAGTTCTGGCCAACCTTCATGTCAAGTTTCAAGACTCTAGGTCCAAGCATACCAAAGTTATAACAACTTTAACATTTTTACATTCAAGGTCACAGTGACCTTGACCTTCAAATGAATGACCTTGAAATGTCCAGTGGTTACTTACTAGTTCTGGCCAACCTTCATGTCAAGTTTCAAGACTCTAGGTCCAAGCATACCAAAGTTATAACAACTTTAACATTTTTATATTGAAGGTCACAGTGACCTTCACCTTCAAATGAATGACCTTGAAATGACCAGTGGTCATCTGTTAATCCTGGCCAACCTTCATGTCAAGTTTGAAGACTCTAGGTCCAAGCATACCAAAGTTATACCATGAAATAAGAACTTTAACATTTTTACATTCAAGGTCACAGTGACCTTGACCTTCAAATGAATGACCTTGAAATGACCAGTGGTTACTAACTAGTTATGGCCAACCTTCATGTCAAGTTTCAAGACTCTAGGTCCAAGCATACCAAAGTTATAAGAACTTTAACATTTTTTATATTGAAGGTCACAGTGACCTTGACCTTCAAATGAATGACCTTGAAATGACCAGTGGTCATCTGTTAATCCTGGCCAACCTTCATGTCAAGTTTGAAGACTCTAGGTCCAAGCATACCAAAGTTATACCATGAAATAAGAACTTTAACATTTTCGAGCACGCTGCCACCCCGCCCGCCCGCCCCCCCGCCCGCCCGACAACATCAATCTATAAGCCGAGATTTTTTCGAAAAAAATCCGGCTAAAAATTATAAAGCATTGCAACGCAAAACGATTGAATAATTTGGAGAGTTCTGTTTTTGTCGTTAAATTTTGTGAAACTACGAAGATTGCTTATATAAGATATAAAATACTTCAAGTATATCTACTCGGCGGAATAGCTCAGTAGACTAAAGCGTTTTTACTTCAGGACTCTGGCAGGACTCCAGGGGTCACTGGTTCGAAACCTGGTCCGGGCAATGTTCTTTTCCTTCTTTTAATTTTATTCTTGATTTTTTACTGGAGCTTTTACGATCCAATGTTTACATTTATCGATATAAAGCATTTAATGAATAAGTTAAAAAATGCCAAAATCTGTGAAAAGGCCCCTTTAAAGCTCAAACACAAATTTAAAAAGGCGCGTGTGCGTTAAATCAATTACAATGAATTATTGAAGATACAAAAAAACAACATTTACACTTGAAATTCAATAGCATCCCCAATAAGTGCAGAAAAAACAACGTGTCAACGTGAAACCTGTATATTTCCCCTCCCTAACCTACCTGAATTAATATTGCAAAAGAACGACATGTCAGCATTGCTTCTCGTATGACCATCCTCCCCCAATTAATGCAATAAAAACAACGTGTCAACATGAAACCCGTATATTTCCCCTCCCTAACCTACCTGAATTAATATTGCAAAAAACAACTTGTCAGCATTGCTTCTCGTATGACCATCCTCCCCCAATAAATGCAATAAAAACAATGTGCCGTCTTTAAACCCTTTTAATCTCTATTTAAAGAACAGATTAATTTGAACTTAATTAACAAAATTATTTTAACTTTTTATTCATAAAATAGCAGTTTTTTTTTTAATTATTTGCATCAAATTAAAAACCTTTAATTTGATCCAAATGAAAAGAAGAACTGGTGTTTTTTTTAAACGTGAATAACATAATGAACGAAAAATGTTTTGAATTTATGTTAATGCCAAAATAAGTCTATAACATTATACCGCTGTTGGGTATTTTACTGTTAGTAATGCTCGATTGGTCATTGTCGGCTCGGGTACTACTTACATGTACGCCGGGTACTCTTAAGTAACTAAAAAATCATGTTGATGCAGTTTTTCTTAAGTACAATACAATACAATACAGTATAATTTATGCTTATTTTAGTGAACGGAAATAAGGAAATATCATTTGTGAAGCTTACGCGCTTGATTTAATGTTAGTTGTTGAAATGTAGTCAACTCTTCGGGACACCCTCTTTTTACAGACTTCGGGCCGCATTACAGTTATAAAAGAAAAATGCATTGATAAGTGCTGCTAAGTATGAAAGGAAACTATTAGATAAAATATCATTTTAATTATTAGCAGTTGTAAATAGAAATAAGAAGTGTTACATTGATTCATTGATAAAGCATTCATATACTTGTATATATGTACTTTTTTTTATGATTATTGTAATTCTTTATGTTATGAATGTTTATTCTCTTGACAAAACATAGTTTTATACACGTAGCAAAAGCATTTCTATCATATTGACGCGTGTGCACAGCGGGTAATCAGATTGTGCGCTGCGTGTATTTAGATTATCGCCTTCAATCGGAGGCGATTTAATTAACACCCTGCTAATAAGATAACAGGATTAACACCTTTGATCAGTTGTGTTGTAATTAAAACGCACAGATAGTTTACCAGTGCATTCCGTTGATATTTATATCCGAAAATAAATGAAACACGATTTAAATGCCCCGTCTTAAAGATTTCTTTATAAATTTTAATGATAATCATAACTGGTTTTTATCATTGTTCACGGTTGTTATTATAATCATGATCTTGAATTATATACTTTTTCTACCTTCTTTGCAGATGTATATGTAACATAGTTGTATAAATATATTTTTCTAATTTTGTATTCTATATTTATATCTTTTACTCTAACTTTACTAACTTCTTTGCATATGTATAATTTTATGTAACATTGTTGTATATATATTTTTTTCATTTTTTTATTCTATCTTTCTATCTTTTATTCTAATTGTACTACCTTCTTTGCATATGTCTATGTAACATAGTTGTATCTTTTTTTATTTTGTTTAATCTATGTTTTATTCTAACTTTACTACCTTCTTTGCATATGTAACATAGTTGTATATATAGTTTATCAATGTTTTATTCTATGTTTTTATGTACCACTTATTAGTTATTATGTACCATATATTTAAATACACATTGCGTCCCATATGCCGGTGTATGTCAAGGATTTTTTTTACAAATCTGTACTTTCTATAATCATAATCTGATTTGAATTTGAGGGTAACATAATCATTGACAGACAAGCTTGTCTTAAGATGTGCAGTTTTATTTCATTACAAACAGCTGCAAATATTTAATTTCTGGTTTATACAAATGGGACTATTTCGGGTTATTTTTTGTTAGTTATTATGTACCATATATTTATATACACATTGCGTCCCATATGCCGGTGTATGTCCTGGATTTTTTAAACATATCATTACTTTCTATAATCATAATCTGATTTGAAATTGAGGGTACATAATCATTGACAGACAAGCTAATATCTTAAGCTGTGCAGTTTTATTTCATTACAAATAGCTGTCAGTATTTAATTTCTTGTTTATACAAATGTGACTATTTTGGGTTATTTTTGTTTATTTCTTGCTTAAATATTTTGGACTATTTCGGCCTTTTTTTTCAAAATTTGGCTCTTACAAGAGGTGGCCTCCACGTGGCAAGAGCTGAGCAACATATTTATTATGTTTGCAAACTACCTCATGTATATACGAGTCGTGTTCTGAGAAAACGGGGCTTAATGCATGTTCGTATAATGTCATCCCAGATTAGCCTACGCAGTTCGCACAGGCTAATCAGGGACGACACTTTCCGCTTTTATGGTATTTTTGGTTTCAAGGAAGTCACTCCTTACCGAAAATCAAGTTTAGGCGAAAAGTGTCCTCCCTGATTAGCTGTGCGGACTGCACAGGCTAATCTGGGACACTTTATGCACATGCATTAAGCCCATTTTTCTCAGAACGTGGCTCATATATATAGTGCTTTATTTTTAAACTTAAATAAATATTTAACGAAGTCATCATTGACTATATTAAATAAAGAGAAATTGAGTGCTTGTGCTTTATCTTTAAACTTAAATCAATATTTAACTAAGTCATTTTTGACTAAATAAATATGTACATCATTTCAATCCATTATAAACGGCACTTATAGCTTTGTTTCATGTATATATCATGTCAAGTTTGAAGACTCTAGGTCCAAGCATACCAAAGTTATACCATGAAATAAGAACTTTAACATTTTTACATTCAAGGTCACAGTGACCTTGACCTTCAAATGAATGACCTTGAAATGACCAGTGGTTACTAACTAGTTATGGCCAACCTTCATGTCAAGTTTCAAGACTCTAGGTCCAAGCATACCAAAGTTATAAGAACTTTAACATTTTTTATATTGAAGGTCACAGTGACCTTGACCTTCAAATGAATGACCTTGAAATGACCAGTGGTCATCTGTTAATCCTGGCCAACCTTCATGTCAAGTTTGAAGACTCTAGGTCCAAGCATACCAAAGTTATACCATGAAATAAGAACTTTAACATTTTCGAGCACGCTGCCACCCCGCCCGCCCGCCCCCCCCGCCCGCCCGACAACATCAATCTATAAGCCGAGATTTTTTCGAAAAAAATCCGGCTAAAAATTATAAAGCATTGCAACGCAAAACGATTGAATAATTTGGAGAGTTCTGTTTTTGTCGTTAAATTTTGTGAAACTACGAAGATTGCTTATATAAGATATAAAATACTTCAAGTATATCTACTCGGCGGAATAGCTCAGTAGACTAAAGCGTTTTTACTTCAGGACTCTGGCAGGACTCCAGGGGTCACTGGTTCGAAACCTGGTCCGGGCAATGTTCTTTTCCTTCTTTTAATTTTATTCTTGATTTTTTACTGGAGCTTTTACGATCCAATGTTTACATTTATCGATATAAAGCATTTAATGAATAAGTTAAAAAATGCCAAAATCTGTGAAAAGGCCCCTTTAAAGCTCAAACACAAATTTAAAAAGGCGCGTGTGCGTTAAATCAATTACAATGAATTATTGAAGATACAAAAAAACAACATTTACACTTGAAATTCAATAGCATCCCCAATAAGTGCAGAAAAAACAACGTGTCAACGTGAAACCTGTATATTTCCCCTCCCTAACCTACCTGAATTAATATTGCAAAAGAACGACATGTCAGCATTGCTTCTCGTATGACCATCCTCCCCCAATTAATGCAATAAAAACAACGTGTCAACATGAAACCCGTATATTTCCCCTCCCTAACCTACCTGAATTAATATTGCAAAAAACAACTTGTCAGCATTGCTTCTCGTATGACCATCCTCCCCCAATAAATGCAATAAAAACAACGTGCCGTCTTTAAACCCTTTTAATCTCTATTTAAAGAACAGATTAATTTGAACTTAATTAACAAAATTATTTTAACTTTTTATTCATAAAATAGCAGTTTTTTTTTTTAATTATTTGCATCAAATTAAAAACCTTTAATTTGATGCAAATGAAAAGAAGAACTGGTGTTTTTTTTAAACGTGAATAACATAATGAATGAAAAATGTTTTGAATTTATGTTAATGCCAAAATAAGTCTAAAACATTATACCGCTGTTGGGTATTTTACTGTTAGTAATGCTCGATTGGTCATTGTCGGCTCGGGTATTACTTACATGTACGCCGGGTACTCTTAAGTAACTAAAAAATCATGTTGATGCAGTTTTTCTTAAGTACAATACAATACAATACAGTATAATTTATGCTTATTTTAGTGAACGGAAATAAGGAAATATCATTTGTGAAGCTTACGCGCTTGATTTAATGTTAGTTGTTGAAATGTAGTCAACTCTTCGGGACACCCTCTTTTTACAGACTTCGGGCCGCATTACAGTCATAAAAGAAAAATGCATTGATAAGTGCTGCTAAGTATGAAAGGAAACTATTAGATAAAATATCATTTTAATTATTAGCAGTTGTAAATAGAAATAAGAAGTGTTACATTGATTCATTGATAAAGCATTCATATACTTGTATATATGTACTTTTTTTTATGATTATTGTAATTCTTTATGTTATGAATGTTTATTCTCTTGACAAAACATAGTTTTATACACGTAGCAAAAGCATTTCTATCATATTGACGCGTGTGCACAGCGGGTAATCAGATTGTGCGCTGCGTGTATTTAGATTATCGCCTTCAATCGGAGGCGATTTAATTAACACCCCGCTAATAAGATAACAGGATTAACACCTTTGATCAGTTGTGTTGTAATTAAAACGCACAGATAGTTTACCAGTGCATTCCGTTGATATTTATATCCGAAAATAAATGAAACACGATTTAAATGCCCCGTCTTAAAGATTTCTTTATAAATTTTAATGATAATCATAACTGGTTTTTATCATTGTTCACGGTTGTTATTATAATCATGATCTTGAATTATATACTTTTTCTACCTTATTTGCAGATGTATATGTAACATAGTTGTATAAATATATTTTTCTAATTTTGTATTCTATATTTATATCTTTTACTCTAACTTTACTAACTTCTTTGCATATGTATAATTTTATGTAACATTGTTGTATATATATTTTTTTCATTTTTTTATTCTATCTTTCTATCTTTTATTCTAATTGTACTACCTTCTTTGCATATGTCTATGTAACATAGTTGTATCTTTTTTATTTTGTTTAATCTATGTTTTATTCTAACTTTACTACCTTCTTTGCATATGTAACATAGTTGTATATATAGTTTATCAATGTTTTATTCTATGTTTTTATGTACCACTTATTAGTTATTATGTACCATATATTTAAATACACATTGCGTCCCATATGCCGGTGTATGTCAAGGATTTTTTTTACAAATCTGTACTTTCTATAATCATAATCTGATTTGAATTTGAGGGTAACATAATCATTGACAGACAAGCTTGTCTTAAGATGTGCAGTTTTATTTCATTACAAACAGCTGCAAATATTTAATTTCTGGTTTATACAAATGGGACTATTTCGGGTTATTTTTTGTTAGTTATTATGTACCATATATTTATATACACATTGCGTCCCATATGCCGGTGTATGTCCTGGATTTTTTAAACATATCATTACTTTCTATAATCATAATCTGATTTGAAATTGAGGGTACATAATCATTGACAGACAAGCTAATATCTTAAGCTGTGCAGTTTTATTTCATTACAAATAGCTGTCAGTATTTAATTTCTTGTTTATACAAATGTGACTATTTTGGGTTATTTTTGTTTATTTCTTGCTTAAATATTTTGGACTATTTCGGCCTTTTTTTTCAAAATTTGGCTCTTACAAGAGGTGGCCTCCACGTGGCAAGAGCTGAGCAACATATTTATTATGTTGGCAAACTACCTCATGTATATATGAGTCGTGTTCTGAGAAAACGGGGCTTAATGCATGTTCGTATAATGTCATCCCAGATTAGCCTACGCAGTTCGCACAGGCTAATCAGGGACGACACTTTCCGCTTTTATGGTATTTTTGGTTTCAAGGAAGTCACTCCTTACCGAAAATCAAGTTTAGGCGAAAAGTGTCCTCCCTGATTAGCTGTGCGGACTGCACAGGCTAATCTGGGACACTTTATGCACATGCATTAAGCCCATTTTTCTCAGAACGTGGCTCATATATATAGTGCTTTATTTTTAAACTTAAATAAATATTTAACGAAGTCATCATTGACTATATTAAATAAAGAGAAATTGAGTGCTTGTGCTTTATCTTTAAACTTAAATCAATATTTAACTAAGTCATTTTTGACTAAATAAATATGTACATCATTTCAATCCATTATAAACGGCACTTATAGCTTTGTTTCATGTATATATAGAAAAATTGAGTGCTTTTCAGTGATTCTGTGCTGTCGTGGGAGTGCTTTTTGGTGGCCACAAAGTAGTATTGAGCTTTATATTTAAACTTAACTCATTATTTAACAAAGTCATTATTGACTAAATAAATATGTACATCTTTTCAATCCATTTAAATCGGCCCTTGTAGTTAACTTTCATGTATATATAGAGAACTTGAGTGCTTTTCCGTGATTCCCTGCTGTCGCGGGAGTGCTTTTCGGTCTTCACATGAAGTGCTTTTCGGTCGATACATATTGCCGATATTTATCCAATTTAGGGCATCAATACATCATAATAAACGCAAGATAGTATAAATATGCAGGAAATATAACCATTTATAGCTAATTTAATCTGTTTACACACACTAGATACGCAAATATTCATATATATAGAGAGAAATTGAGTGCTTTTCGGTCTTAACATGAAGTGCTTTTCGGTCGGTATATTGCCGATATTTATCCAATTTTGGGTATGAATACATCATAATTAACACAAGGTAGTATAAATATCCATGAAATATAACCATTTATAACTAATTTAATCTGTTTACACAAACTAGAACCGCAAATATTCATATATATAGAGAGAAATTGAGTGCTTCTTGGTCTTCACATGAAGTGCTTTTCGGTCGGTATATTGCTGATATTTATCCAATTTTGGGCATTGATACCTCATAATAAACACAAGGTAGTATAATCAATGCATGAAATAAAACCATTTATATAAACTATTTTAATATGTTTACACACAATAGAAACGCAATTTTTCATATATAAAGAGAGAAATTGAGTGCTTTTCGGTCTTCACAAGAAGTGCTTTTCGGTCGGTATATTGCCAATATTTACCATTTTGGACACAATGTAGTATAGACATACAGTCAATCATATAACCATTAATAACTAAGTAAACCCGTTAACACACACTAGAAACGATATATTGCATATATAGAGAGAAATTGAGTGCTTTTCGGTGATTGTATGCATCCTGGTAGACCTGTGGCGCATGGCTACTTTTGTTGAGTTTGTCTGAGTGATCGGCGGGAAGAACTTCAATGGTAACAACAATATGACCCAGGGCAAACTCATTACTCAATCAGTTTTCTGCAAGAAGTACAAATGACCTTTCCCCTTACTTAACACACATGTTAATCGCGCACAACATAAATTGACAATGAAAATCAAAGATCACTGACCACTTAGTAAACGGTGGTTTCGAGTTGTCAAGCACTTTGGTCCACGTTTTGTCCCACACCAATGCATTTGCATGTTCGGCCCAAAATTCTTCTGCATTTCCAACTGATCGCTTGAAAACTTTGTCGTAGTTGGTATTTTTGTACGTAGAAGCGTCTCGTTTGTGTTGCTGGCAACAATAACAAATCCTTAAACAATGAGAGCTTGATGCATGCAATCTGCGTGCAGAAAAACGGGTTAACTGCATAAAATAGTTTTGAGCAAGATTTGGCAGTTGATTTGTCGGCGACATTTTGTTTGTTGACACCGTCTAAATATAGAAAAGAAGGTCGAGGTCATATTGGGAGGTCCATGTAAAGGACCATGGACCATACCCAGAACTACGGACAATAGAGTCGATGCGGCTAATTCCGTACGGGCGTCTAATTTCGTACACTATAAATTTATTGTTTATATCTTCTATGTTTGGTTACACAACACTGAATTACGCTATATCGCTTATAGTACTTTTTTCGCTTGTTTAAATGTGCGCTTTGTGAAATCTACGGCCCAGATTTGCGGGATAACGGCCCAGATTTGCGGGTATAAGGCCTAGATTTGCGAACCATATAAAGCATGTTTGAATAACTATTTCATATCTTGTTCCACGTCGTTTTATTGTATAAATACATTTACTACAATGTTAAAGTTGATGCAATGACATTAATGACTACATACTTGTTTAAATCTTGAACATTTGCGGACCATACGACTGAGATTTTCGGACCATATGGATTCACTTCGTGTTCCACTCCTGCAGGCGTGAATATGGGGGATTTCGGTACTCGGCGGGCGAATGTAGAATTACCGAAATCCCTGGCCTAAGTGATAATTTTTCAACAGAAGTCACCAGGGGATATTGTTGATAGTTTTTTGTCTGTCTGACTGATTTCTACAATAAGTAAGCACTATAATGATTTTTTTTACTCTTTAAGGTTTGTACAGCGGGGATTTCGGTACCGGAGCGCGTCTATGCTCTTGTGTAGAATTACCGAAATCCCCGCTAAGAGGCAGCGAATGGTGTCAAGAGTGCTTAAAAATTAATATTAATATCATTAATTGTACATCAACAGTTATGCGATGCCAAGAAACAATCATACTTATGACATATTGACCTTGTAAGGCGTGAATATGGGGGATTTCGGTACTCGGCGGGCGAATGTAGAATTATCGAAATCCCCCCTAAGAGGCACATTATGCTGTCAAGTGTGCTTAATAATTAACATAAATATTATTTTTTGCACGTAAACATTCAAGCAAAGCCAAAAACCAAGAATACCAATGATATTTTTGACACTTTCAGATGTAAATATGGGGGATTTCGGTACTCGGTGGGCGAATGTAGAATTACCGAAATCCCCGCTACAAGTCAATATTTTTCAAAAGAAGTGGGATATTGTTGTTAAGTTTTTGTCTGTACCTCTTCTTTCTAATATCAAAAAGCCACCCAGATGATTTTTTGACACTTGAAGAGCTTTACAGCGGGGATTTCTGTACCTGATCGTGCTTGTGAAAGCATGCACTATGGATTCATACTCGGAATCCCAATAATTATGTATATATTTTAGTTTTTCACTACCAAACATGGATAACCACAATTTTTCATCAGTGAATTGATTGTATTTTGCAATATTCTATCTTAGTATCCGCAGTATTTTGATAAATAATAAATATTATTGGGGATTTCTGGGGATTTCGGGGGATTTCGGTAATTACGGGGATTTCGGTATTTCTACACACCGCTCTGCAGTATTGTGTAGTTCCAGTGACATCCGATGCCACGCCCCCTGCAGAGTGGTACCCGGCTTGCGTCGTTCATGTGATGGGACCATGCTGCATGACGTGGAGCCAATTGGATGGACGCAGATGCCTGATGGGATGACCATGCTCTCTTGCTACCCGGTCCGCGGACGCGTGCAGATGTGTTCCCTGAGGTAAGTATTTCCAGGAGGATAGATGCCCTGATGAAAGTATTTCCAGGAGGATAAGTGTAGCTAGCCTGTAACGGTAGGTATTATACTGTGCATTAGCCTGTGACTTAGTGTCTTGCACAGGAGGTTTAACCTATGCATGGGGTTGGTATTCCCAGGAGGATCGGTGGTGTGCAGCCGACGACGACAGCAGACGAGTATTTCCCTCGAAGTGTGTACTGCCGAGGACGACGTCTGCCAGCCTGACAAGGTTTACAGTCGATGCTCATGTGAGTGTATTAGTCAAATGTCGTTGTTAGTAGTTGCTGTAATTGCAGGCAAAACCCACTGAAGAGCTAACCTAAATAAACACCACAATGGTGTCAGAAGTGGGATGAAGTGACAATTGTGTTTAACGGTTAGGCTCATTCTTTGCGAAAGTCGGCATCCTGTGTTTAAATTGAACCACGAATCGTATTTAGTTTGTATATTTTTCCAATCCGTAAAGTGGTCTACGCTATTTTTTGTGTACTGTGCTGCATTAGAAATGAGTAGTCGAAATATTTCTCCGGGTCTTGTACGGGTAAATTTCGACCCCCACAAACGTTGATGTTGATCTCCGGAATAGTGCCCAATTTGGACGGGTCATTGTCCAACTTAGACAAGGGTAAGGTAACTTAGATCTGGGCACCTTGGAGGTTCTAAACAAGCCAGTGGAACGGAAGAAGAACACCCAAGTAGGTCCAGGGCCCCAGAGCCAATGTTTATAAGCACGCCATACCAAAACCAGGACCAGATGAAGGCAGAGCTAGCCTCTCAGATATCAGATTTAGAGGAAGACATCACTCGATGGGAGAAGTTCCCGGGGATATGGAGCGATTTCCTTCCCCAGTTTGCAAAGCCTTTGTTCCCCAAGCGTCTGTTGTTTCAGCCAGATCCTGTGGTGGTGACAGGCATGCCGATACCGTCTGATGTCGCATCAAGCGTCCCCGCCCCGCCCCAGTCGTTAGGTTTGCCCCAGATGAGGGCTGGTAGGGCAATCAAGCGACCTAGGCAAAGTAGCCTTTGTCGCTTGGTTACTTCAGAGGCCTCCTCCATGGCCCCTACAGCGCATAGCCCCTGGCGCGCGGTAGATTACAACGTGCCAGCACAATTTAGAGAGATGTCCGCAGAATATTTGGGACACTTTCGGGCCCCAAGAAGCCCTCCTGCTCCTATAATGCGTCCTTTTCCAACCCATTTCACCCTGCCCAACAACCAACCTGTTGTAAGTGGCTTCTTATTGCCAAACAACCTACCCGTTGTGAGTAGTGTTCCCGTGCAAAGCACCCTACCGGTGGTAGGTATTCCCACATTAGCATGCAATTTACCTATAGTAGGTAATAACCTTGCACCCAACAATCCACCCGTTGCAGGTAACTGCACCATAATCAGCTGTGTCCCCGTTGAGACAAGCCCTCCAGTCCCAATAAACCCCCCGACCCAGCGGGGTCGGGATGTTTTGACCAAGCTGCCAAAGAGCCTGCTATTTGATGGGTGCAGCAATTGGTTGTTGTTTAAGAGGAAGTTTGAGCGTTACGCCAGAATGCAAGATTGGTCTGACGAAGAATGCGGTGGTTGTCTTGGTTGGTGTTTAACTGGTAAGGCGGTGGACTTTTATGCATTACTGACCAAAGGAAGGGGGACGTTACCTTACGCCGAGCTTATGCAGCGGCTTCAGAAGCGCTTTGGTGCCAGGGAGCTCCCAGCCACCGCGCAGGGTCGTTTTCAGGATGTCCAACAAAAAGTAGGCGAGTCCCTGGACGATTGGTCCGATCGGGTGCTGACGCTGGCAACAACGGCATTTCGTGATCTGCCCTATGCGTACGCCACTGAGCAGGCAGTGACGAAGTTTTGTCACGGTTTGCTTGACAAGGAGGCCGGCAAGCATGTTAGCCTGCAGTTACCTAAATCGATGGGAGATGCAATGAACAGCATGAAGTTATATAGCCATGTTCAGTTGGCTTGCGCCACGGCTCCGATGGATAGCCAAAAGGGTGAGCGAGAAGAGTCGATGTGTGTTCACGAGGTGAGAAGAGCACCTTCTCCAGGTACGGTAAGTGGGTCGGCGGTCGACAAATTGACCCAGGTGGTCGATCGAATACTAGGTTATGTGGAGCGATTGTCGATCTCTTGTGGTAGCCAGGACGATGATTCCCGCGTCAGACAACCGGTTCAGGTGTTCCGTTCCGACGGAGGCGAGAGATTGTATGGCGAGTATGCGGCCGAAGGTTCCAATGAAGACGGCACCCAGAACCTGGGGTTCAACAAGCAACGCCAGGTTAGGTGTCCCGAGGGAACGGGTGGCGGCGGTCCACGTGGGCATCGGAACCAACATGCCTACGAAAGGGGTCCGGCCCAAATGCTTACCATGGGAGCGCTGGGAACCGGCAAAACAACGGGAACCGTAGTGGATTCCCAAATTCAAAAGTCCGCCCTGAGGGATCGAAGCGAGGCAGGTATGGTTCAAATTGGGGCGAGTATCCCGTAATGGCGAGGCGGGCATATCGTGTTTGGTTGGTGATTTGGAGCATTTCCGGTGTGGTTGTCGTGTGGGCGCCGGGTCCGTGGCCAACAATGAGTCGATACCGCTGTCAGTTACCGAGGCGCCTGAGCAGCAGAGTAGACCGGAAGTAGGTCGCGTCAACCAGTTGGGTTCAGCTGCGCAGTTTTGTTTGAAGATTCAGGTTGGTGACGTAATGGTTGATGCAGTGATTTATTCAGCAGCGGAGGTCAGCCTCATCTCAGATCGGGTCTATAAGGCCATGAAGCAGCCACCTCCCAAGCAGCGTGATGTCAAGCTGTTGATCACAGGAGGGGATGCCTCCATGCAGGGTTTTGTCGTAGGTCCAGTTAAGTAAAAGATTGGTAACTACTGGTATCAGCAGCATTTGCATGTAGCCCCGACAAATGTCGATATGCTACTTGGTTTCGACATTTTGATGAATCCAGGCAGGGCCATCATCAATATGGCAGAGGCCACTATTATTTTTGATGGGCAGGTTTTGAGCCTACAGCATACCGACCACGTGCATGACGCAGTTCCGTTTGCGTTGCCGACAGCTTCAGAAGTCGTCCGGGATCCACAGATGGTCACCGATGAGAGCACTGAGCGGGGCCATGGGGGTTCTAGTTATGTCGGTACGTTTCACGTGCAGCGGGTGGCGTCCAGTCTGGAGTTAGGACCACCCCGACCGCCGGACATGCAGATCCGGCTGGCGTCATTGCAAAAGACAGCCGGGAGAAAGCGTCCAGTTGTGGTGTCACCGCGGCAGACCGTCGGAAAAGGGCTTCCGGTTATGGCGTAACATCGGAAGACCGCTGGAACAGTGCGTGCGGTAACCGAGTCTCCACTAGTAACATCAAGCTGACGACCGTTCAAGAAGTTGTCCGTCACATTGGGGTGTGCACCGACGAGAACACTGAAGGAGGAAACGATGAGACTGTAGGCGTCGATGGTGCGGTTCCGCTGCAGCTACCTAAATTTCGCGAAGTTGTCCGTTACATTAGGGTGTGCACCGACATGAGCACTGTAAGGGGCAACGGTGAGACTGGCGGCGTCGGCGGAAGAGAAGACGAGTTCACCGAAGGCATCGATGATGCGGTTCCGTTGCAGCTACCAACAGTTCGCGAAGTTGTCCGTCACATTGGGGTGTGCACCGACATGAGCACTGTAAGGGGCAACGGTGAGACTGGCGGCGACGGTTACGGTGAAGCTTCAGCGGAGGGAGAGAAGAGTTGCAAGCCGTATCCTGACCAGCAGGGATTTCCAGTTTTGAGAGCACAGAAGAGTCGTCTAGCTACGGGAACTCCGTCGGCATAGTCCGAACGGGGTTTCCCAAGAGACCTGTCGGCATAGTCCCACAGGAGTTGTCCAATTTTGGGAAAGCAGCCCTAGAAGAGTCTTCTAGCTACGGAAACTCTGTCGGCATAGTCCTTACGGGGTTGCCCAAGAGACCTGTCGGCATAGTCCCACAGGAGTTGTCCAATTTTGGGAACGCAGCCCTTGAAGAGTCGTCTAGCTACGGGAACCCTGTCGGCATAGTCCTAACGGGGTTGCCCAAGAGACCTGTCGGCATAGTCCCACAGGAGTTGTCCAGTTTTGGGAAAGCAGCCTTAGAAGAGTCGTCTAGCTACGGGAACCCTGTCGGCATAGTCCTAACAGGGTTGCCCAAGAAACCTGTCGGCATAGTCCCACAGGAGTTGTCCAGTTTTGGGAACGCAGCCCTAGAAGAGTCGTCTAGCTACGGGAACTCTGTTGGCATAGTCCTAACAGGGTTGCCTAAGAAACCTGTCGGTATAGTCCCAGAGAAGTTGTCCAGTTTTGGGAACGCAGCCATAGAAGAGTCGTCTAGCCACGGGAACTCTGTCAGCATAGTCCATACAGGGTTGCCCAAGAGACCTGTTGGCATAGTCCAACAGGAGTTGTCCAGTTTTCGGAGCACGTCAAAAGAGTCGTCTAGCTACGGGAACCCTGTCGGCATAGTCCTAACGGGGTTGCCCAAGAGACCTGTCGGCATAGTCCCACAGGAGTTGTCAAGTTTTCGGAGCACGTCAGAAGAGTCGTATAGGTACGGGAACCCTGTCGGCATAGTCCTAACGGGGTTGCCCAAGAGACCTGTCGGCATAGTCCCACAGGAGTTGTCCAGTTTTCGGAGCACGTCAGAAGAGTCGTCTAGCTACAGGAACCCTGTCGGCATAGTCCTAACGGGGTTGCCCAAGAGACCTGTCGGCATAGACCCACAGGGACCTTCCAGATTTGTAGAGTCGTCCAGCTACGGGAATCCTGCTGGCATAGTCCAGCAGGGATTGCCCAGATATGGGAACGCCAAGGTAAATCACCATTAGTCGCCCGGTTACCGGTATCGCACCGGTGACCGCCAGCAGGTGTTTTTTAGCTATGGGACTAGCCGAGAGGTGTCCAGTCGCCGGTTTCCTTCTGGTAACACCCAGAGGAATCAGTTTAGTCATGGCGACTCCTCGGTAAACCGCCAGAGCGGTGCGTGCGGTTACGTAGTCGCCGCGTGTGTACGCCGAAAGATCTCGGAGGATGGATCTCGGGGACCTTTCAGGCGTGGCTCTGAAGGGTGGCGACCCTCAAGTTCTCGCCGTTGGGAGCGGTCCCAGCGGTGGAAACTAGGTAAGTGTCTAAGCGAGCGTGGGGGCCTGAAGTAATTATCTAGTTAAAGGGTGGGG
This sequence comes from Dreissena polymorpha, assembly GCF_020536995.1. Classification (NCBI taxonomy): domain Eukaryota; kingdom Metazoa; phylum Mollusca; class Bivalvia; order Myida; family Dreissenidae; genus Dreissena; species Dreissena polymorpha. The sequence continues at coordinate 61,309,955 of NC_068355.1, read as the reverse complement.
GTGGGTACCTTTAATAGTTCTCTGTTTTTCTTGTTTTATTTTAGTTGTGTTTCGCTCCATTTAGTGTCATTGAAGTGTGAACTTGTTATGTGCCAAACAATTCTGTTGATAGAATCGATGTGTTTGATTAATCAGGCACGTGTCTACTTATTCGATTAGTCCCATATTCGCCTCGCCCACCAGTCCATTGTTTGGTTATTATTTAGTAACTTTAAATATACATTATTAGACTGGTTACTCTTGGTCTCCGTGACAACGATTTCACTGTCATTACATCCGGCAACTGATTTTTTTTCATTTTTCTGTTCATGTTTCCCTGAGTGGGAGTGGAGATGTTTGGGTTGGTATTGCCACCCATAATATTTAGAAAAAAACATTGTAATTGTTGTAGTGTTGTTGTTAAATAGTAGAAATGCAAGCATTGACATTCTCAAGGTTATTTCGTACTTGTACTGACGGTGTGTTTTCACGCGAGTGTAATACGCCTGATGTCGTTATGGGTACACGTCGCCTCGCTGAATACTGGGGGGTAGTGGGCGGCAGGGCGAGGCATTTAGAATACTCTTATCAGATCCAGCTATGAGCTCTTTCAGCCCACTTTTATTTATATTTCTCTGAATAACCACTCATGGACGTGTCATCATTGTATATTATGCCATTAGAAGATGTAAATTGTGTCATGTCAGGAACTGTGGGGAACTATTGCATGTCAGGAACCGTGGAAAACTGTTGCATGTCATCCAACGTGGTGGTAATTATTATTTAGATAAGTTTTTTAGTGAAATTTTAGTGTAACTGTTCACCGCTGAAGGCTGTCTATGGCTAAATCTTTGTGGATTTACTGGCTGGGCGAGCCCATTAATCTCCGGGTTGTTTAAGGGTCCTTGGGCCGGTTGTATCTTTCAGTTCTCGGCATGAGACTGTGAACGGCAATATAAATCAATACTTAAATGTTAGCATTCTATTTTCATTTTATTACAGACCAGGGATCACTGACATTTTATGGAGGGTATTACACTTTAATTGGGGTATGCATGCATATTAAAATATTCTTGGTGGTCGTACGAAAACCGGCCAATGGGTTAAATTAGATGTGTTCTATCTAGGGTTGAGGCCCCCATTCTGCGCACGTTGTGACGTGCCTGTCGTTTTCAAACAATTAGGTTGTCCCGACTTTGGGGAGTCTGGGCACGGTCATAGATCCGCTAGGTCGTTGCGTCTAGGCGTACATCGCATGGCAAAGGCGCCCTCCTTGCTTACGAAAGGGGCATTGGGTCCGAGAGATAGTCAATATATTTCCTTGGGGTGCATGGGACGGCCTGGGCGCAGTGGCTTTAGAGTACGTTGCATGGCGAAGGCGACCTCCTTGCTTACGAAAGGGGCATTGGGGTCTGAGAGATACTAGTAGTCAATATACTTCCTCGGGTGCGACGGGTCGTCTGTGGCGGACTGACTATGACATTCGGTGGGACGATTCCTTTGTGAGTAGGGGGTCGTCCCAAAAAGAAAAAAGTGAGGGGAGTGTAGTGCCAGTGACATCCGGTGCCACGCCCCCCTGCAGAGTGGTACCCGGCTTGCGTCGTTCATGTGACGGGACCATGCTGCATGATGTGGAGCCAATCGGATGGACGCAGATGCCTGATGGGATGACCATGCTCTCTTGCTACCCGGTCCGCGGACGTGTGCAGACGTGTTCCCTGACGTAAGGTTTGCCAGGAGGATATATGCTCTGATGTAAGTATTTCCAGGAGGATAAGTGTATTAGCCTGTGACGGTAGGTATTAGACTGTGCATTAGCCTGTGACTTAGTGTCTTGCCCGGGAGGTTTAGCCTGTGCGTGGGGTAGGTATTCCCAGGAGGATCGGTGGTGTGCAGCCGACGACGACAGCAGACAAGTATTTCCCTCGAAGTGTGTACTGCCGAGGACGACGTCTGCCATCCTGACAAGGTTTACAGTCGATGCTCATGTGAGTGTATTAGTCAAGTGTCGTTGTTATTAGTTGCTGTAATTGCAGGCAAAACCCACTGAAGAGCTAACCTAAATAAACACCACAATTGTATCAATAAATTTGATAAACTATTAAAAGTTGCTGTAATAACATTAATGACAGTATACTTGTTTAAATTTGAACATTTGAGGACCATACGGCGCCGATTTGCGGACCATACGGGAAACGCCTATATTAATACTAATTTACATTACATTCCACTTACATCAATTTTGTATTGATAAATTTAATAAAATATTGAAAGTTGCTGAAATAGCATTAATGAGAACATACTTGTTTCAATTTGAACATTTACGGATCGTACGGACCACTATATTAGCGCGAAGCTTGTCCCAAGCTAGCACAAAAACGTTCTTAGAGCGTTATCCTAACGTTAGCCCACACGTTCCAGAAACGTTGCACTGCAACGTTTTCCTAACGTTAAAATGTATGGTTCGCTTAACATTCCCGAAACGTTGCGGAATAACGTTATCATTTAATCTAAAACGAACCTAAATCTAATTGTCATATTCAGATTTAAAACCAACACATCTTTACTATACACAAGTTTATTGCGTGAATGTAATTAATATGGAATGAGTGATGTATTGGACGTCATCATTGATGACGTTCAATCGAACGAATGATAAAGGGGGCTAAGTTTCGTTAAGCTGAGGCATATAGTCGCGATTTGAGTCAATTGAAAACTGGCCGAACACGTTTGCTGAAATTTGACATGTATATGAACCAGAATGCGATCTACCTGTTGGCGTTGTCGGCATATCTGGGAAAAAACAACTTTTCGAGTATTTTGTGTTTAAATATTTTGTTTGGGAAACCACACGCGCAAAGATAAACATTGTGACGTCACGTCATGAAAGCGCTTAGGCTAGCTTCCATCTTGCTACGAAACAAAGAAACTGACGTTACGCGTTATTAATTCAATATATATACAGTTAGGCGCTAAATCTATAAACAACGACGTAATAATTGTGTTTGAATATCAATACGAAGTATACATGCATGTCTTTTGTGCAGATCGAGTGTGGTTGTTTAGATATTCATGACATAAATCTAAGTTATTGTGTGCGACGAGTTTAGGAAAGGTTTACACAGCGAGGCTTTCCGAGACGTGTCGGATAAATGTAAGTACACACTGGTATTCACATGGCATTCTATTTGTCCGATAATATCTTTAATATACGTGCGTTTTTAATATCCAATGTTATTCAAATTACAAATGCCTGATAACGTTTGATAAATTCGTTCTATCAATATGCATTAACATTCAAGGGGAATAATTTTATTGGAACGTGCGATTGAATGTGTAATGTTTGGATAATTAGTTGTTTAGCAGTAAAAATGATAAGTATTCAGTTTGCTTTATCTCATTTTCATTAAAAACATTGTTTTACTGTTTTTTTTCCTTAAAGTAAAACAGTTAAGTCGTCATTATATCTTGAATTTAAGATATTGAAATAGAAGTCGGATATTTTATATTTCGGACGTTGCTATGCAAGTTAGTTGTCGACATAATATACTGATTTATTGTTTTCCTATGCAGTTGTGCAGCTGCATTCTAAGTAATGATGCGCTATTTAATTTATAAAATGTCTGCCTGCCCCTGATAATAATAAGTCTTTAACTTAACAAACCGGAGCAATGTCCATGGCCTGTCAAGATAATAAAAATATGTACAGCTGAGCAATATCAATGACAGACAGTACTGATGTCTGGTTAGCCGATGATTTGTCCACCTTATTCTCACATAGGTTATTCCGGGTGATAACACCACAATTTAACACTACAATTTTTTTTATATAGCTGGTAATTACAACTGATAAATTTCATTCTTTTAATTAAATTGTTTGCACAAATTTGGACACTCATCATGTCTGGGATATGCTGGGTAAAATGGCCTTTGAATCGAAACAGACATCTTTGAATCTGCGATATGTAACAGTTAAAGCTTAAGACGTGTAAAATACCAGTATATAAATCTGAAAATATCCCACTAAACTAGGATGTACACCCTCAGTAATTTTATACCATACAAGAGAGCGAAGATGTTATTAAATACCTATCTCATGTGGCGTATTTTCATTTTAACTCTGGATTTTAATGACGCCAAGTCAGATGCGTAGTGAGTTAAATATTTGTATACTTATATTGTGTGATGTAATCTCATTAAAACTCTAGATTTTAATAATAACAAGTCCGACACATTACATTTAACAGTTAAATATTTTTTAAAGAATCAAAAAAATAAAAAAGTTTACTGGTAAATAAAACTCCTAAATTCCGTATAAGGATTGTACATTACCAGTGATTTTTTCTGCCCATAATTACAGCCTCTTACAGGCCATTTCCCAATGGCAAAAAGTAGCAATTTTTCCCCATCGGACATAAATTTCCCCCAAAATATGCAAAACTTTTCCAATAAACTAAATAATTAGTTTATTGAGTTTATTATACAGCAATTTAATTTCCCAGCGCTTTCCTTTTATGATATAAATTTTAGAAATCATGCATTTATAAATAATTGGTAAACTGTAATTTATAATCATTATCATAATTATAATGTTTACTTTTTCCCAATGGAATGGACTTTCTTGCTTTTTCCCAATCCATAAGGCACAGGCTGTAAAATATAAAGCGAAAAACATCACTGGTTACAGCAATGTGTGAAACAACGTCATTAAAAACAAAAAAATATGTTTGACCACACTGGTGGGTAATTATGTTTACGAAAAATACAAACAATATAGATTTATGATATTACATGTTAGATTTTTATCACCCATAATCACTCATAAAGCTATTTTAATATTTATGTACAGTCAATCTTGTGGATGCGACCACTTGTATTAAGCGACCTTTGTCTTGTGCGACGATTTTGAAATCCCATGGAGCTTTTTCGCTATATTATGATATTGTATTAAGCGACTTTTGTCTTACGCGACCAGCGACCGCTGATTTTTGTGTATTTTGATGTCCGAATCTTGAATTAAGTGACCACTAGGATGTAAAAGTGGTTAATCTATTTATCTTTCAGGAACAAATCCGTGTTAATTGTTTATCTAAGCCGATAAGATGTACTGTTACACCTCTGCTTTGTTTTCACACCAACCATTATGATTATGCTTTTTCTCGTTGACCGGTTCTGACCGGTTTTTTTTTGTAGACTGCGTATCAATTTATTGAGTTGAATAATAGAGGAACGTATTACGCACAGTCTACAGCTTAAATAGTTTACTATGTGGAAAGTTAAGAGAGAACACCGATTTTTCTCGAGTGAAGATAAAAGGTGCAGAAACAATGCATTGTACACGACAAACATTTCCTGAGAGGTGCGGAAAATAAACTATTAATTGGCAACATCTGTCGAAATCCGTACATTACCAATTTGTAATTATGCTAATTAGTAGATATTTGTTAGCCAATCACATTGTTATTTACTTAATAAATTTTCCAATCAGGTCTGTTTGTTTTCAATTGACATGTTTTAATTTTTTCAGCTCATTATGTATCATAATCGAGTCAGATTTCCATAAGCGTACATACAGAAATTAAAATGTTAAAACGAAAAGTGTTAACGTTGAACGAAAAAATTTGGTTTTGGAATTGTCAAAGAGTAAAAGTGCACGTAAAATCGCTTATGAGTTTGGAGTCGGTAAAACTCAAATTCAGAACATTCTTAAGCGTAAAGCCAAGGTGCTTGAAGACGTGGAAAATAATGTGTGAGGTAAAGAAAATGCGAAAAATATTTCCTTTTCTATGTTGTTTTTGCAAATAAATATGTACACACAATTCATTTATAATAAATGATATTTTGTAATAAGTGAAAACATAAAACACATTATAAGTAAAATATTGTTTATGTTTTGTGTTTATTTTCATTTTGTTATAAAAGTAAGCATTCTTCCTGAATGGCCTTTTTTATTTAGAGACCATTTTTTTAAGAGACCGCTTTTGATTACACACTTGAGTGGTCTCTTAATACAAGATTGACTGTACATGTACATGCTTAGACAGTTTGTTAAAGCCAGTGCCTTTTGGCTTCGGAAAATAAGCATGATAAACCAAAAAATCAGGAAAAATAGCCTCTAAACCATACAATTGAGAAAAATGAAGAATAATTAATATGATTACAATAACAATTGTTTTTAAGTGCATGTTTGAGTGCATTTTTAAATTTATATTATAAAATGCTGCTTCAATTTCTTCTTACCTTTCATAGGTAAACAATGAAATATCATCTGCTAGTGCCAAATATGAATGGGAAAGCTGATTTATGGTCATATTGTAGCAAAAGTGAAGAAAATATGTGCATTAAATGAATGAATTCAGATTTTGTTATCTGGAATAGTTGTATTTCAAATAGATCCCCCAACGGCCCAACCTATTATGGCTTAATAAGGGCTAAATTGCTTTTGGACTTAAAATCAAAAGGCATATTGAATAATAGTTTAGCATTAATGTGCTACATGATGTCTGAATTCATCGCCAGGGACTCTGTGAGCCACTTACGCATCAATAGCTTGTGCGTATAGCATGATCATTTAAACAGAGCCCCATTCCACCAACATGGAATGGCGGACATATTTACAATATGGACATTGCAGCAGGCATTCAATTGAGCCAGCCTTTATATTTCATAAAATTATGAATATAACTAGCTTTATCGCTTCCTTTTATTCATAAAAAACACTTTAAATACATAAATGCATTTTTTTTTTTATATATCTATTTCTATTGGGTATATTTACTTTTCAGGTAGCGGAATGTCTGCGGCTTATCCGAGGGCCAATTGATAAAGGTTGTTGATGCCAAAACAGGTAATATAATAAATTATCACGTACACAAGCAAATAAAAATATTTTTGATGCTAAAGGTGTGGAAGACTGTCAAATTCAGGTTTGGGGTCCCTAAAATCCTTACGGTCGTGTAATTTCTGATGCAGAATGTATTGATAGTGCTGCGTCCTGACACGTAAAGCTTGTGCTTTGTTGGCAGTGTTAGTTTGCTCTGAACAGGTTTACCCTTATTCCTGCCATTAATGCAGTCCCTCTGAGTTGATTTGCTACTTGTAAACCTATAAATAGCTTATTATCCCCACGCCTTTTAGCTCACTTGAGCACAACCTGCTCATGGTGAGCTTTTGTGATCGCGTTATGTCTGTCGTCCGTTGTGCGTTGTGCGGCGTCAACATTTGCCTTTTTAGCTCTCTAGAGGCCACATTTATTGTCCAATCTTCATGAAACTTGTACAGAAGATTGGTTTCAATGATATCTTGGATGAGTTCGAAAATTTTCACGTTTGCTTGAAAAACATGGCTGCCAAGGGGTGGGACATTTTTCCTTATATGGTTATATATGGCTATTGCAAAATCTTGTTAACACTCTAGAGGCCACATTTATTGTTTGATCTTAATAAAACTTGGTCAGAAGATTCATCCCAATAATATCTTGGATGAGTTTGAAAATGATTCCGGTTGGTTGAAAAACATGGCCGCCAGGGGGTGGGGCATTTTTCCTTATATGGCTATAGTAAAACCTCGTTAACACTCTAGAGGCCACATTTATTTTCCAATCTTCATGAAACATGCTCAGAAGATTTGTCCCACTGATATCTTGGATTAGTTAAAAAATGATAACCTTTGCTTGAAAAACATTGCTGCCAAGGGGCAGGGCATTTTTATCCCCACGCTTTTTGAAAAAAAGGTGGGGATATTGTGGTGATCTCCGCCGTCCGTCCGTCCGTCTGTCTGTCCGTCCGTCCTGGCCACTATCTCCTCCTACACTAAAAGCACTAGAACCTTGAAATTTACACACATGGTAGCTATGAGCATATGTGCGACGGTGCACTATTTGGAATTTTGATCTGACCCCTGGGTCAAAAGTTATAGGGGTTGGGGTGGGGCCGCGTCAGAAATTATCACTCATTTTTTTAGGTTATTTTACATTTACTTCTTTATTTCTACACCGATTCACTTCAAATTGATACTGGACCTCACCTATGACAATACGGTCAATCTCAACCATGCATGGCCCCATTCCCAACCCTGGGGCGCCCCGCCCACATAGGCCACACCCACCAAAATTTCCATTTACTATAATTTTTTCATTTCTACACGGATTCACTTCAAATTGATACTGAACTTTTGTTATGACATTAGGGTCAATCTCAACTATGCATGGCCCCAATCCCAACCCTGGGGCGCCCGCCCACATAGGCCACACCCACCAAAAAAATCCATTTACTATAAAAAAAATTTAGGTTATTTTACATTAACTTCTTCATTTCTACACTGATTCACTTCAAATTGATACTGAACCTCTCTTATGACAAAACGGTCAAACTCAACTATGCATGGCCCCGTTGCCAACCCTGGGGCGCCACGCCCACATAGACCACACCCGCCCAAAATTGCCTTTTACTATAATTTCTTCATTAATACACTGATTCACTTCAAATTGATACTGAACCTCTCTTATGACAATACGGTCAATCTCAACTATGCATGGCCCCATTACCAACCCTGGGGCACCCCGCCCACATAGGCCACACCCTCCCAAAATTGCCTTTTACTATAACTTCTTTATTTTTACACCCATTCACTTCTAATTGATACTGAACTTCTCTTATGACAATACAGTCAATCTCAACTATGCATGGCCCCATGATCAACCCTGGGGCGCCCTTGGGTCAAACATGCGGCGTGGGGATACGCGTCGGCCTCTGCTGCGCCATTTCTAGTTCCTTATATGGCTATATATGGCTATAGTAAAATCTTGTTAACACTCTAGATGCCACATTTATTGTCCAATCTTCATGAAACTTGGTCAGAATATTCATCCCATTAAAGGGGCCTTTTCACAGATTTTGGCATTTTTTTAACTTATTCATTAAATGCTTTATATTGATAAATGTAAACTTTGGATCATAAAAGCTCCAGTAAAAAATCAAGAAAAAAATTAAAAAAAGGAAAAGAACATTGCCCGAAGCAGGTTTCGAACCAGTGACCCCTGGAGTCCTGCCAGAGTCCTGAAGTAAAAACGCTTTAGCCTACTGAGCTATTCCGCCGAGTACACATTCTTGACGTATTTTATACCTTATATAAGCAATCTTCGTAGTTTCACAAAATTTAACGACAAAAACAGAACTCTCCAAATTATTCAATCGTTTCGCGTTGCAACGCTTTATAATTTTTAGGTTTTAAAATCGTCAAAAGATGTATATAATGGCTATATTAGAGCATGGTTAATGTTCAGTATTACTGTTTCCTCACAAATATCATAACTAAAACGAAAACTTACGAATCTGAAATAACTTTTTTCAATTTTGTCAATTTACCAAAGCGTGAAAAGATCCTTTTAATATCTTGGACGAGTTCGAAATTGATGCCGGTTGGTTTAAAAACATGGCCGCCAGGGGTCGGGGCATTTTTCCTTATATGGCTATGTATAGTATAACCTTGTTAATACTCTAGAGGCCACATTTATTGTCCAATCTTGATGAAATATGGTCAGAAGATTTGTCGGGTCCTTGCTACCGGAAAGCTGAAAATTGTATATGATCGCCCCACTCATTCCATCCCGCGAAACCCTTAAGGTGTCGCAAGTCTAGTACAAATATAAATCATCGCAACAACGCATTATTGTTCCTGTTTGTCTTGAATCCGGATCTGTTCGGGTGTCTTCCCAGTTGTCCTGGAAGTATGGAATGAGTGATGTATTGGACGTCATCATTGATGACGTTCATTCGAACGAATGATAAAGGGGGCTAAGTTTCGTTAAGTTGAGGCATATAGCCGCGATTTGAGCGCCTTGAAAACTGGCCGAACACGTTTGCTGAAATTTGACATGTATATGGACAAGAATGCGATCTACCTGTTGGCATAGGCGTTATACCTGGCAAAAATCAAGTTTTCGAGTATTTTGTGTTTAAATACTTTTATGGGAAAGGGCACGCGCACAGATAAACATTGTGACGTCACTTCACAAACAGCGTTAGACATCCGCCATCTTGTAACGCGACAAAGAAACTCAGTGTTATTAATTCAATAAACACAGAAAATATGATTGTGTTTAATTATCATTAATACAAATGTCTATATTTTGTGCAGCGGATGTTTATTCAGACGGATACGACAGAATTACGTAAGTATCATTGTGTACTTTACAGTAGATTTTACTACGGAAGAAATTTATTATATCTTACTCAGTCACTGACAAAATGAGCTTGACACATAAACAACAACCGGATCGGATTTACATCCACATAATATTGTGCGAATCCGATGCAATTCAAATTACTAATGTTTGATAACGTTTGATGAATTCGTTATATCAATATGCATTAACTTTCAAGGGGAATAATTATAATTGAAATGTGCGATTCAATGACAGTGTTATATTGGGATAATTAGTCGTTTAGCCGTAACAGATAAGTATTTAGTTTGTTGTGTTTCATTTTCAACATAGTTTTACCGTTTTTTCCTAAAAGTAAAACAGTTCAGTCGTCATTATATCTTGAATTTTAAATATTGAAATACATGTCGGATATTTCATATTTTCGGACGTTGCTACGTAAGCTAGTTGTCAACATAATTATTAAGATACATATTTACCTTTTACCATACAGTTGTGCAGCTGATGTCTAATTAATGACGCGCTGTTTAATGTCAATAATGTTTTTCTGCCCGTGATGATAATAAGTATTTAAATCAACAAACCCCAGCAATGTCAATGGTCTGTCAACATTAGAAAAATATTAGCTAAAGAAACTTCAGCGTACAATTTATATGGTATTGACATACCTGTACTCTGAAGCCAACTCTGTATCGAAAGTCAACCAGAGTCGTAACATATTTATGTCACGCTATAAATCAAAGAATACTCATTTTCTTGGATACATTTCTACATATATTGGTGAATGAATATAAATTACTGCATCGAGGAATGTTTTAAGGTTTAAATGTTTCAAATGCATCTAACAATAGATGAAAATAACTCTCATCAGTCTGAAATTCACAATTTTGAAGCCATTGTCGCTTTGTCCAAGACTAGTTTTCATTTGGATACTGTCGGATCATCCTTGACATCTTTTGCTAATATTGTAAACATTGCCTTTGTTTTCTGAAATCTATTATTTGTGATTAACAACATACGTCTGGTGGATTATAAAACTGATTTCAGTGTGAATCGGGTAGTTTTAAATATTTACTTTGAGTTTGTATTTACACTACAATTTGTTAACAACACAAGCCAGAATATTCTAAAATACCGGGAAATGTCATTCTGAATTTGAAAACACTTGAGCACATGGTATACAAATATACAAATACAAATTTTATTTTAAGTCAGTTTGTACATAACAAGTATAACATTAACATCTACATTTTCACAACAATAACACGTATACTGAAAGCGCTTGGACAAAGCGGAAACTCTGGGTATTTCGGACGAGGGTATTTCCGGGACAGATTTACTCAATATGCAAAGGAAAAATATGATATGCCTAATCGACAATTTCAATTGGGTTTCGGAACGCATGGTTTTATTTTTCTATGCGTAATCGGCAATTTTACATTGGGTATTTACACAAATGCGCACCTAATCTGTAGCTCTGTTACAGTAATCTGTGAAACAACGTCATTAATAAAACAAAAAATATGTTTGACCACAACGGTGGCTAATAATGTTTAGGAAAAATTACCAACAATATAGATTTATCTATAACATAACATGTTAGAATTTTATCATGCATTTATAATCACTCATAATGAGATTTCAATATACAGTTACATGCATAGACAGCTTTTTTAAGCCAGTGCCTTTTGAATTCAGAAAATAAGCAAGATAAACCATAAAATTGGGAAAAATAGATAGTAAACCATAAAATGGAGAAAAATGAGGCATTATTAATATGATTATAAATAACAGAATCACAATAATATTGTTTTTAAGTGCATGATTTAGTGCATTTTTAAATTTATATTATAAAATGCTGCTTGAATTTCTTTTTACCTTTCATATGTAAAAAAAGAAATATCATCTGCTAGTGCAAAATATGACTGGTCATTTCGTAGCAAAAGAGAAGAAAATAAGTGCATTAAATAAATGAATTAATATTTTTGTATCTGGAATAGTTGTATTTTAAATTGATCCTCCACCCTATTATGGCCGAATAAGGGCTAAATTGCTTTCCAACTTGAAATGAAAAGGCATATTGGTTGATCGTGTAGCGTTTATGTGCAAAATTTGAGGGCCAATTGATAAAGCTTGTTGATGCCAAAACAGGTAATAATAATAATTTATTATCAGGTACATGTACACAAGCAAATAAGTATATTTAACCCTTTCAGTGCGGGAACCGAATTTTAAAGGCCTTTGAAAACAGTTTGGATTCAGATGAGACGCCACACAACGTGGCGTCTCATCAGGATCCAAACTGTTTGCTATTCTGATAGTATTCTTTGATAAAAAATCGAAGAAAATGCTAATTTTAGAAATTCAGCAGACGACATTTTAGCAGACGACAAATTTCCCAGCATGCAAAGGGTTAAGATGCTTAAGGTGTGGAAGACTCATAATCAGGTTTGGTGTCCCTCAAACCCTAAGCGTCTTGTTATTTCTTATGCAGTTTGTATAGATAGTGCCACATCCTGACACGTAAAGCTTGTGCTTTGTTGGCAGCGTTAGTTGGCTGTTAACAGGTTCATTGTGGTTATCTCCACCATCAGTCTGTCCGTCTGTCCTAGCCACTATCTCTTACACCATAAGCACTAGAACCATGAAACTTAAACACATGGTAGCTATGAGCATTATGTGCGACCCTGCACTATTTGGAATTTTGATCTGACCCCTGACCTCGCAAACCAAATAATGTTTCTTTAAAAAAATCTATGGCGGTAAAAAGTTAATGTGCAACGTCGCGGAAAATATTATACTTGACGACGTCATACAATGATGCGACTTTTAACAATTTAAGATTTAAAATTAAATCACATTAATGATTTAACAATGAGTTTTGATTATATAAATGCCATTGAACAGAAAATTGACATAAATGTGACCATATATTAATATTTGTACAAAATAGCCGACAACAACCGATTAAGTGTTAAAATTCCCGGGTACATTTTAGTATATTTACCGTACCCAGGGTACGAGCCTTACTAACTGTATTATTATTATATCTCACCGACTACAAGGTACCTTTACCTTGTTGTGTTTATCAACCTGGAATTTATGTAAAATCCGGCTTTCTTTACTTTTATTTTTCATTCATTTGATTAAGCAATTGTTGACGTATCTCGTGGAACATTATTTGAATCTTGGGATTTTAATGGCGACAAGCTGTAAGTGTCAATTTATTTTAAAAACAAATCTAAGATTTTAAGTTTTGTGTGTTTGTCATGCATAATTCAGTGTTTTCCAAAAAAAATTGAGTAGCCAGTTATATGGCCAGCAACAATGCAGTAAAACTAAAGCATTTGTGACATTTTACTTGATATACTTGGGGAAAGTAGTTGGCGTCTAGAGTAAATGTAACCGGCGAAATGGCCCGCTGCCGGTCTTACAGAGAACACTGATAATGGTAAACTAAATAAAAAAAACTCGCTGCAACTGGATTACGGGTTTGTAAAATTGTTTTTTGGGTCATAATATGGTTAGCATTCAATACAAATGTTATTATAAAGTATTGTGGTTTAAAATTCATTTTGAGAATAGGATGGAAGAACAGAAAATGAAAGGGTATACAGGGATGAAAATTAGTGGTTTCCCGTGAGCCCAGGACAAGTAGTTTTGGCCTGGGCAACTCAATTTCCAAAGTTGATAGTCCGGCCGGGCAACTTGTTTTTTTTTTAAAGCTTAAAACAATTCAGTGCAATAAAAATTGAATAACAATTGACCACCATGGATCAATACTAGTTAAATAACATTCATTATTTAGGAATAGGAAATAATTAAATTCAGGCTCATAATAAAACATCAAACATTGAGTATTGCAATGTCAGCAAATTTATTTAATTATCTATTATTTTATTAAAAGAAAGTATAATATACACATGTACATATTTCTGGGCTCGTTATTCTTTATCTGGGCAACCAAAATACTAAAGATGGTTGCCAGTGCAGGCAACCAATAGTAATAAGTTAGTTTTAATCAATGAAATATCATTGTAACTTTATTGTTATAAGCATTGCATTAAAGTTGTGATTGAGGTAAGCTTGTTGTTAATAATATAGTATATTTACTTTTTAGCTCGACTATTATATATGAAATATATAAAGTGGAGCTATCCTACTCACCCCGGCATTGGCGTTAGCGTGCAAATGTTATAGTTTGCGTACCACCCCAAATATTTCCTATGTCCCTTGACATATTGCTTCCATATTTTGCATATTTCTTAACCAACATGACCCCAACCTAAATACAAGAGCAGACAACTGTATCACTTGCATTTTATAAGAATTATGACACTTTTTCCATGTAGAATATGCATATTATTGATAACTCTACAATGTTCGAAATTCGCACTAGCCCGGAGCTAGTTGATCTTGTTTCGGGCTACTGAATTTCAATGGGTACTAGCCCGATTGGGCTATTGATTTTTCGAACTTTTGAAATTAAAAATGCTCAAAAATATTATTTTCATCCATCGTTTGAACCATACCTTAGAGGGTTTATTTAGCTTCGTATCGCGTTTCCTCACCCTTCCGATTATGTTGACATGACGAGAGTTTGAATGACAATTTTTTTTTGATACCGTGCAAATAAAATGCGGATCTACCCAGGTTGTTCAATTTGCTGTACTTTCAGAAAACCATACAAGTCTACAAATGTTTTAAATGTCCGCCATCTTGGATTTGTAATGATCTATTGACGAATTAACGCATTGCAATATCATATTTTAATAGAATATGTCAACCAAATTATATATTGATAGCGTAGTTGCTTGGTTACTTTTTACTGGTTTTCAGTTTTGGCAGTCAAACGTTATGCATATTTTATTTCACGTGCAAGGACTTACATTGATTGTTTTTGGACAGTTGTTTCAGGATACGGTATTATCTGTCGATTTTAATTTATTTTCGACATTCTTGATAAAAAAATATCTAGAATGATGAATACACATGCGATGTTACGGATGGTCTGGTTGATAATTTTTCACATTGTACTCACCAGAATTGGACCTAGAAAGACTATAAAAAAAAACAGTAAGCTAGGGGGAGGAGACACTGCCCTCTATTCGCTTTATCATACGGCCTAAGACTTTCGGCTAAATGTTTCGGATTTCAAATTTGGGACAATTGACATCTAAAATTATTTACAGACTGGATATAAACCTTTGCATCTTGACTGCATGTAAGGTATTGATTGACGAATATCGTCATACATAAATATTATAATCGTATTGTGTCATTGAAAATGAAATATTATAATAACATTTCCAGTTAATTGGGATCAACTGTTAGTTGCAATCCTCATCAATTACACCCTACCTGCAATAAAAACTACCCAGAACCGCAAAAATATAAACTTATTTTAAAAACTTGTGATAAACAGTTCGGGTTAGTAAACTTTGGTTCGGGCTAGTGAAAAATTCCATCTGGTAGCCCGAACGGGCTAGTGGTTTCAAATGTGAAATTCGCACACTGACTCTTTGTTAAAGTGTGCGTACCACCCCAAATATTTCCTATATCCCTTGATATATTGCTTTCATATCTTGAATAATGTTAACGTGCATATTTTGTATTAACGTCTTGTTATTGTAGTGTACATATTTTTCGGATTTCGGACAGCCCATTCATTGAGTATTATTGTTGTGGTTTTGTGAGTACTCTTCATGTAAAATACTGCTGTTTAGATGTTCATTTTTAGTCGTATATATATCAGGATTCAATACCTATACCTTAGTGAAAATGGCATCGGAAGAACATTTGTTCATTGTACTAGATAAAAGTAAACATTATATCTATCCATCTTATTGTTTATTGCAGTTTCAGTAATATTCTGTCTAAAAATGATTTCAACATGATATAATTATAAATCATTGCTAGGAAATGTGTATATATGAAGCAAAAATTAAAAATAGATGGTTCATTTTTTCCCATTTACATGTATGTATATTTATCTATGTATACATCTTTTGTTGTAAACAGTTATGCGACATGTTGGAAACGCCCAGGACAAATATATCGACGTAATGATTTTTTCACTCATGTGGGTGTATGTTGGCTCCACTTCACACGATACAGTCATTGTAGTTTAATTGAAAAATGCATCTTACAATGTGAGATGAGTTCTGGGTTCAAGCCCCAGCAGTGGCCTATCAAGTGTGAAATACGGAGCCATTATGATTAAATATACACAGTTATCTTTTTAAACAATACAATTAAATATAAGGAATAATGTTAAAGGGGAATTGCTGCTTAGCTATTTTTGACATTGAATAACAGGGTTTATATACACCCCAAGGATAAATGCTTCTAAATTTGTAAAAAAAACAAAAAACAAGTCGAAGTGTGCAGAATATTAAACATTTGCAACTTTCTGATGTCTAAAAGTCATCAAATGCCACTTGAAGTTTACTTTTTTTTTGTACAAAATAACCCATTTTGTGCTGTCCATTATCGGTTAATGTTTTACGCTGTCAGGTCCAGAAGCGCTCATTCTGTAGCATGTTTGGACCATAATGTATAATGTGACCAAGTTTCAGCAGATTCAGCCCAGTGGTTCTGATTTTATACGCTGTGCCTAGCTTTTATTGAGTATAAGTACTATTACTCACTGATTTATGCATATGAGCTTGGCTGTTTTCGAACAAAACCTGAGGTTTTGTCATAGCAAGCTCATTGTGTCATGAAGTGTCTTTTCGCCATCCGGCGTCCGCCATGCTAAAACCTTAACATGAACCCATTGTACCCACATATTTTTTCGTACCCATTTTTTTCGTACCCAAATATTTTTCGTAATCAAATGTTTTTCGTACCCAAATTTTTTTTGTACCCATTTTTTTCCTACCAAATTTTTTTTTCGTACCCATTTTTTTCGTACCCAAATTTTTTCGTACCCAATTTTTTTTTCGTACCCATTTATTTCGTACCCAAATTTTTTTCGTACCCAATTTTTTTTCGTACCCACATGTTTTCGTACCCAAATTTTTTTTCATACCCTTTTTTTTGTACCCAAACTTTTTCGTACCCACTCTTTTTCGTACCCACTCTTTTTTTTAACCCAAAATTTTTCGTACCCAATTTTTTTCGTACCCAAATTTTTTTCGTTCCCATTTTTTTACTACCCAAATTTTTCGTACCCAAATTTTTTCATACCCAATTATTTTTGGTTCCCATTTTTTTCGTACCCAATTTTTTTTCGTATCCAAACGTTTTCGTACCCACATTTGTATATTCTTACCCATTTATTTTTTTCGTACCCAAATGTTTTTCGTACCCAATTTTTTGATCGAAATAATCGGTTTTCAATTTGATTTGATCTCCCCACTCATTCCATCCCGCGAAACCCTTAAGGTGTCGCAACTCTGGTATGGAATGAGTGATGTATTGGACGTCATCATTGATGACGTTCAATCGAACGAATGATAAAGGGGGCTAAGTTTCATTAAGTTGGTGCATATAGTCGCGATTTGGGCGCCTTGAAAACGGGTCGGTTAATTTTGCTGAAATTTGACATGTATATGGACAAGAATGCGATCTACCTGTTGGCGTAGGCGTTATACCTGGGAAAAATCTAGTTTTTGATGAAATCACGAAAAAATTTCGCAAGTTTTACATAACCGGATTTACAAAATGCGTTATGTGGATTTACCGATACCCTACCGAAATATCCGAAATCAAACTTTCATAAAAACAATGTTTCATTAGTTATTTCAGTGTATTTCGCAACAATCTATATTAAAATACGCAGTTTTTCGATAAATAATCAATATTAATGGGGATTTCGTGGGATCTCGGGGATTCCTGGGGATTTTGGTAATTGCGGGAAAGTCGGTATTTTTTCACACACGTCAAAATGGCCGACTTCGACAGAAAGAACGCTTAAAAGTATTTACAAAATAACATCATCACAAACGATGTAAAGTGAACGCTACTTATCCGTTTTGTAGATCAGTATACGATCAATTGGAAAACACTAGCATTTGACATAAAAAAACGCCAGTGGATATGGAAATCTTCATCGTTGGAAATAGCAGACGGCGTCGACCAATGGCTGTCAATACAAGTTCGAAAAGAACGCGAGAAAGTATTAACAAAATAACATAGATGATGTAAAGTGAACGCTAATTCGCTGTTTTGTAGATAAGTATACGATCTATTGAAAAACCATAACATTTGACACAAAAACACCCGTGGATATGGAAATCTTCAGCGTAACGAAATAGCAGACATCGCACGGCGTCTCATCTGGGTCTACGCTGTTTGCCAAGGCCGATAATATAATGAATGGAAATGCACAAACTCAGTAACTGGCAAGCACATATGCATTAGTAGGTTGTTTCGTGATTATTCAGAAACGACTACATAATTCTTTTGGTTCAGCCAGTGCAACTTAACAGAAATAAGTATAAAACGTTTCTACATCTGACAACAATGTGCCAACTTAATACAAGGTAAGTTGTTTACATTATTTAAAATATTGCAAGCTTACAGTACTCAACAATAAACAGCTGGTACAATGTAATATCATCGTTTTAATTTTAATAAGCCCTTGGTTAATTACCCTTTTTAATGTTATGGATCAATGCATCTCTAACACCTTCAATTGACTTGTTCATGAAAAATATACACCCTCAGTGCATGTTATCCCATACACCATCAATCACTTACGAAGGCTCGATTGGTCATTCTCGGCTCGGGTACTACTTACCGGTACATGTACCCCGGGTACTCTTAACTTTACTTACATGTTCCCTGGGTACGGTAAATAAACTTAAACATACCCGCAAATATTAGATTGTATCCGAGTTGTATATCCGCCAAAAATCCGATGTCGTTAAACATGCTACCGATAACGTAAAACAATATTGTTAACCTTAAACAACCTTCTCTTTTAAAAAATCTGCATCAACATGCTTTTTAGTTTGAGTGTTGAGAGGACGTCGTAGGAATAAGCAAGTAATCAAGAATACGTCTCTGTTTCTGCTTTTATTTCCTTCATGTATAATGATGATAAGGATTGACGACTAACATTGACGACAATGATCACAAGCATTTACGACTAACACTGACGACAAGCATTGTTAAATTAACGATTTAATTTGAATAATAAGATTATAGTACAACAGATATGCTTTTCAAAGTATAATATAATAGCATACACTCATTAGAATAAGAGGTTTCATAAATAACATATGAAACATTTTCAATCAATATCGAAATATCTTATTCAATATTTATTATACAGCATGAATTAATTGTTAAAACATAATACCGAATATGGTGTTCCCCATTTAACGGACCTTGCAAACCAAAAAATGTTTCTTTAAAAAAAATCTATGATGGTAAAAAGTGAGCGTGCGATGTCGCGGAAAATATTATACTTGACGACGTCATACAATGACGCGACTTTAAACAATTTAAGATTTAAAATTAAATCACATCATTGATTTTAACAATGAGTTTTGATAATATAAATGCCATTGAACAGAAAATTGACATAAATGTAAACATAATTAATTTTTACAAAATACCCGACAACAACCGATTTAGTGTTTAAATTCCCAGGTACGTTTTAGTATATTTACCGTACCCAAGGTACGAGCCTTACTAACTGTATTATTATTATATCTCACCGACTACAAGGTACCTTTACCTTGTTGTGTTTATCAACCTGGAATTTATGTAAAGTCCGGCTTTCTTTACTTTTTTTTTTCATTCATTTGATTACGCAATTGTTGACGTACCTCGTGGAAAATTATTTGAATCTTTGGATTTTAATGGCGACAAGCTGGAAGTGTCAATTTATTTTAAAAACGAATCTAAGATTTTAAGTATTGTGTGTTTTTCATGCATAATTCAGTGTTTTCCAGAAAATTGAGTACCAGTTATATGGCCGGCAACTATGCAGTAAAAGAAAAGCATTTATGACATTTACTTGATATATTTGGGAAAAGAAGCAGTCATGTAAATGTAAGAGTAAATGTAACCGGCAGAATCGCTGGCTGCCGGTATTTAAAGAGAACACTGATAATAGTAAACTAAATCTCTACGACACGATTACAGCGTTGTAAAATTGTGTTTTGGGTGATAATGGTTAGTAATTCATACAAATGTTATTAAAAAATATTGTGCTTTAAAATTAATTTTGAGAATGGGATGGAAGAACAGAAAATGAAGAGCATACAGGGATGGAAATAAGTGGTTTCCCATGAGCCCGGGGCAAGTAGATTTTGGCCTGGGCAACTCAATTTCAAAAGTTGGTAAACTTGTTTTTTTTTAATCTTAAAACAATTCAGTGCAATAAAAATTGAAAAACAATTGATCACCATGGATCAATACTAGTTAAATAACATTCATTATATAGGAATAGGACATGATTCAATTCAGGCTCATAATAATACATCATGCATTGAACATGTGTATTGTCAGCAAATGTATATAATTATCTATTATTTTATTAAAAAAATATAATAATATTCACATGTTCATATTTCTGGGCTCGTTATTCTTTATCTGGGCAACCAAAATACTAAAGATGGTTGCCCACAATAGTAAAAAGTTAGTTTCAATCCCTGGCATATCATTGTAACTTTATTGTTTAACTGCATTGCATTAAAATTGTGATTGAGGTAAGCTTGTTGTTTATAGTATATTTACTTTTGAGCTCGACTATTATATATGAAATATATATATAGTGTAGCTATCCTACTCACCCCGGCGTAGGTGCGCGCATTGGAATGTTTGCGTACCACCTCGAATATATTTCCTATGTCCATTGACATATTGCTTTCATACATGTATTTTGCTTCTTAACCAACATGACCCCAATGTATAAACAAAAGCAGATAACTGTATCAAGCATTTTGTAACAATTATGGCCTTTTTTTCACTAAGAATAAGCATATAATTGATAAATCTATTTTAAAGTTTGCGTACCACCTTTAAATTGCCACAACTTTTTTATTATGCTCTCCCCAAATTTTTTAAGGGGGGAGCATATAGTCGCCGCTTCGTCTGTCCGTCCATGCACAATTTTTGTCCGGACTATTTCTCAGCAACTAATGACTGGAATTCAATTTAACTTAATGGGAAGCTTCACTACCAAGAGGAGACATGCATATTATCAGCCGGTTCTGGTCAGATGATTTTTCACAGAGTTACAATGTATGGCCCTATGAAATTTTCCATTAACTGTACATATAACGCGATCTACCTGTTGGCGTATTCGCTATTACTGGGAAAAATCTAGTTTTTGATTAAATCACGAAAAAGTGGTGTTTTTTATTGCACAATCGCTATAAACATGTGGCTTGGCCGGAAGTACATGTAGCCTTAATAGCAACCCCAAGACAATTCACCCCCAGGAGACAATTGACGGGCTAGACAATTCAAATTAGATTTTTCATACCCCAATTTTTCGATTTTCGTAATCATTTTTGTCGTACCCAAATGTTTTTCGTACCCAAATTTTACGTACCCAATTTTTTTCGTACCCCTTTTTTTTCGTGCCCAATTTTTTTCGTACCCATTTTTTTCGTACCTAAATTTTTGTTCGTACCAAATTTTTTCCGTAACAATTTTTTTTTTTCGTACCCATTTTTTTCGTACCCAAATGTTTTTTGTTCCTAATTGTTTTCGTACCCAATTTTTTTTTCGTACCCATTTTTTTCGTACCAAAAAGTTTTTCGTACCCAAATTTGTTCGTACCCATTTTTTTTTCGTACCAATCTTTTTCGTACCCAAATTTGTTCGTACCCAATTTTTTTTTCATACCCATTTTTTTCGTACCCAAATAAAAAAATCGTACCCATTTTTTTAGTACCCAAATTTGTTTCGTACCCAAATTTTTATTTGTACACATTTTTTTCGTACCCAAATAGTTTTCGTACCCTATTTTTTTTTGTTTCCTTTATTTTTTTGTACTCTAATTTGTTTTCGTAACCAAATTAGTTTTTTTTCCTGCCCATATTATGTTCGTACCCATTATTTCTTCGTACACAAATTTGTTCGTACCCAAGTTTTTTCGTACCCATATGTCGTACTCAAATTTTTTTCGTACACAAATTTGTTCGTACCTAATTTTTTATTCGTACCCATTTTTTTCGTACCCAAATAGTTTTTCGTACCTTTATTTTGTTTGTACCCTTTTTTTTCGTACTCAAATTTGTTTTCGTACCCAAATTATTTTTTTTTCGTACCCACTGCCCACATATTTTTTCGTACCCAAATTTTTGTCGAAATAATCGGCTTTCAATTTGATTTGATCTCCCCACTCATTCCATCCCGCGAAACCCTTAAGGTGTCGCAACTCTAGTACAAAAAATATCAGAATGACCAACTTTTCTGTTTAAATAAAACGGAGAAAAAATGACAAGACATTCATGTACCGCATGAATAACACACACATATATGCGTCATCTTGAACATACACATATATGAAACCGAATTTTCAAACATGGTAAAATAATCAATCGTTACAACATCTTAAAATTTAAAAATGTATTTTATGACTGTATCAATTCATAACTAAATTTGAAATTAACCTACAAAATCAATATTTTAATCATGTCATGACCAACAAACACTTTTCATAAACTACTTTTTACATAAGTATATATTTCAATTTTAGAATTTAATAAAATAAGATCTAATAATTGAGGTTAAGATACTTTTTTGAATTTTATTTCTTTTTCAATTAACGGTGAATTCGGATTATCGTTGTTCGAAATAACGGTGTTGAATTAAGTGTACATATTTATTTTTCACGTTATTACGTGTTTTCGAGAATGTTGCCAACAACAAATTGCTAACAAAAAATGACTAAGTGAACGTTAGTATATTTAAATGTGGTACAAAGTCTCCATGGTACGAGTTTCCCCATAATTGCGAATTTGAATTTAAAGCAAGTGCATAATGATATTGATTTTAATATTACAAATTGAAATAACAATAAAAACCTACCTCGCAAACTGTTGATTATCGTCGACTGTAGGTTCCAACTTCTCTTATTACTGAACAAAAAGGTTAACATTCAACAACAGCAAAGTTTGAAAATCCAATTTGCCAGTACTGAGTAGGTCAGTGAACAAATGAATGCGCGGGAGATCTGCTGTGTAACAGTATAGTCCATATAAACGGACTGCCAGAGCCTTTGATAATTTTTGCTATGGCGGCTCTGGCAGTCCATATGCACCCCTTCATAAACATGGGTGCAGTTCAGCGCAGAGAATACGTGCGCTTCACTAAACAGACGTCTTTCGAGACAAATTGAGGAAAATAATGAATAAACTTCATAAACATGTTAAATTTATCTGAATGGATACCTACGGATGTTATCCTTTGCATGCACCCTATAAAAAGACGACGATGTTTCAACACACTTTCCTCGCTGACATGTTTTATGTTTAAATTTGAAACAGTGTATTTTGTATCGAATAACACATCGTTATCGAACTATGTTTTTTTATGTTTTGATATGAATATAGGTTATATTTTTTTCTTGATTGTTTGTGATTTTTTTTCAAAAGTAGACAAGTTCATCCACCAGACCCCAGCAGAAAAGCCCGTATTATCACAACCAAACAGGTATAATACTATGTAAATGCTAACTGTAGAATTCTTATCATTTATCTCCAAATGTTATGAAACATGTAATAACAAGTAGCATAAGTATCACAAGTAGCGTTTTGTATTATATACAAATGAAAGTCCGAAAGATTAGCGGACTATACGGCCAAGATTAGCGGACTCTACGGCCCAGATTTGCGGACCATAAGGAACATGACTGAATTTATATTCATTTCGTGTTTCACTTCTTTCAATATTGTATCAATTAATTAAATAAAATATTAAAGTTGCTGTAGTGACATTAACTACAACAGACTTGTTTAAATTTGAACATGTGTGGACGGATCATGTCTTAATCAGTAAGTATAGATAAAAAATGTCATTGCAATAAATGACAGCTGTTTAATGACAACAATACGGATATATGTTTAAAAACTTTTATTGACAAATGTCTGTAAAAATAATTTTATAACAATTATGGATGATCTATATACAAACGAATGTACATGAACACACATTTATTATATACAAGTAAACAAACAGACATATACATTTACACCAAACCGTTCACACAGGTCCATATAATCTACAACACTCATTCAACAGTTCACTCGCATATACAAGCGACAAACGAATGTGCAAGAACAAACATTATATACAAGCCCACTTACAAAACAGACATATTCCATTCCACTCAATCGCTCACACAGGTACATACAATCTACAACACTCATTCAACAACTCACTCGTGCATATCTCTTTCTTTCCGTAACGGTCCCAAGCAGGGTGATCAGTAGGTAGAAGGACAGGTTACCCTTTTACGCACTGTGGTTCAGGCGGTTGTGCCACTCCTATATAAGAATAATGTACATGACGTAAAAAAACATGTGGTCCGTACATTATGGTCCGATAATCTCTGTCGTATGGTCCGCCGACATGGGCAATATAGTCCGCCCACCTGGGCCGTATGGTACATGGTCCGTATCGTCCGTATACATCGAATCGGCCATACTGTACTACAATCTCTTGCACGACGGTTACATTACATTCACCAATCTCTTGCACGACGGTTACATTACATTCACCTCTGTGTTGGGCTCAGAACGGACTATTGTTATAAAAGCGTCTCATTTATGTCATGATCATTCATATCATGATCATTCCAAGCGTTCATCATTGAGTTTACAGTATACTAAACAATCTCTTGCACGACGGTTACATTGCATTCACTGCATTAAAGAAAACCATCTCATACCATGATAACTTATAGCAGTCTTAATTCATTATTATAAAATTGATATGTTTTTTGATGTTAAGAAACCAACATACATACACACGTCGAAGCAATTCCTAACGTCACTCAATAAAAATTATGTTCAATTGTTTACATTTGTGAAGTGCGTGGAATGATTCCATCTGCGTAAATGGGCAATAAAATAGTTCCAAAGAGTTGCATTAAAACTCGCAAGTTTTTGCACGATTTATCGTACATTTAAAAGTCATATTTCTTAATTTAATGCATGCGATCTTAAATATCCAATCAAATATACATTGAATGCGTTTGTTCGGTTTTACCTATTTTATAGGCAAAATGGCAAGCTGAGCATTTCGCAGAGTTGTATGTGAGAGCAAGGAACGACAACGCTGCGTGGAGATTGACTGTACTACATAACATACACTCATAGAACAGGGTTGGGGCCGACTAAAATGCGTATATGACTGAAAAATGCGGATATGAACAGATAACGGCTTTTAAAATGTATTTTCCTTAATTATTTTTTTTATATAAAAATCGTTCTGTGACACAAATACACGTCGCTCATGTGTAATGTTACGATCGAATGAATTTAAAAGCGTTTTTCATAGGCATTTTAATTTCAGTAACTCAAAATTCATATCCGCGAATATGAACGACCAGTCAGAACACCACTTTTAGGCTACACACCACCAATACCGAAAATGAACCAGTAAAGCCGGTATTTGTATGATTATTATATAAATTCTATATGTTCTTTTTTAAAAATAAAGTCTGGTTAAATTGGTGTATAAGCGTAAATCTATGCATATAGCTTTTATTGTTTAAAAATTATTTTCCAAAAAAAGATAACACAAGAATTTTTATCTGATATATAAACCGTATAAAGCTATAGCTTCATTTTACAGATAGCCATGAAAAAAAACTACAATAAATTGACACATAAAATTATCTATAGCGTGTGAAAAATAAGTGTTTTTGTAACAAATTAATGTGCACATCGCATGACTATAAACGTGGATTTTTGTTATAGATTAAATGGATAGCAATTATATATATATATATATATATATATATATATATATATATATATATATATATATATTATGCATTATAAATACATGATTGGTTTAAAGTTATTTATCGGCTAAGTGGTGGTTACGAAACTATTAAATGAATCGATTTTACCAACTTTCTATTACTACATGTATATGTGTTTATTCTTGTTTTGTGTTTATGGTACAAACAAATTAAAGAAATTGGACAATCAAACGTATCGCCTGATACCAGTACCTACACGTGAGAATTTATGCTTGCGCATTGCTTTTATGTTTTGTCCATTTTCTTACACGTAGCGTTGCAATAATTTGCCTTTGATTTAAAACATAATTTTGCTGGAGCTATTATATAATGGCAAAATAATAAAGCTTGGTTACAGAAAACCCCAAATTATTATCTTTTTTATATTTAAAGACCGATACTAAAATATATATTCACCACGATTAAATCAATGTATTGCTTTTGTGAAACAGACACCGTCAGCCCTAATGCAATAACAATAAACCTGTTCAGACAACCCTGATAATGTCCGCTGCGAACCTGCCAAATATTGATGTATGGGCCTTAAGAGCCGCAAGACGGTCATAAAATGCGGCAGAAATCTCGGGTTTACGAACAAAAATCTGTTTCAAATTTCAATTTCCGTGATTGTTGAATGAATGTTTAAATGTAAATTTAAATATTGCATTGGTAATTAACAAAAATTCCATGAAAATGCCGACTAGTTTTCAATTGTCGCAGACATACGCACGCACATATTTCTCTTTGTTAAAAAAGGATAAATATACAAACACAAGAGTATAATAGAATAGAAAAAGAATGTTATTGTCGATTAAACAGTACATGCTTATCGTGATATATAAATTGACATAAATTGAAGAACAAAATAAGTGTTAAAAAATTATGCACGATGTTTAGAAGTAATATGTGTGAAATAAATGTACAAACATATAGGCAATAATTCTATTTATTTGTATTTGCATGCGTTAAAAAGAAACATTTTTAAAATGTCATAGCAAACAGGAATATATTTGTTAAGAAAATATAGTGTTATCCTTAAGTTATTAACTAATATTTTTTTGTATTTTTAGACATTGCATATCGATTCTTGAACTTAAATATAACTGCATGATTATTTATTACTTAACGTATGCAACTTTGAACTAGCTGACTACTGCAGATTATAATTATAATAAGGAATATGGCTTAAATATCAACATATCAAAGCATCTAAATCGGAAATAAAATTGATCATACGAAAATTACTAAAAGGTTTTGTTTTAACTATTTTTTTAATTGTGTTGAATGTACATTCTCAAACAATAACTAAATATGTTTGTTTCACGTGTACTTATTCATAAATTAAGATTTAAGAAAAATTATGTAAATTAAAATCATCTATATTATTTTTGTCATAACACATTCAAAATACATCATAAAACTTAGGTAGTAATTTTGTAAAACAATTATTCGATTTATTAATAAAATTGTGTATTTGTATCATGAAACATAGACGCAAGAGTGTTATCGTCCAATGACATTGATACAACATGAAACTTGGCGATATCACATTACAGTTAATATTCAGATATTGTCATAACATGTTAATTATTCATGTAAGAGTTATAAACCAAAACGAAATCCAAAAGCAAAGAATTGTTCACACCCGAACTTTAAATAATCTGTAAAACTAAGTATTTTGATAAAAAAAGTGTTAGATAATAAGCATACACACTATTAATATTGAATTGTTCAAAATAAAACAGAGGTATGTTTGCTGTAGTGGGTTAATTACGGTGAAGAATATTCTTATCTGAACTGTGAATATTACATGTTTTACGATTTTAGTTTGAATGAAATCCATTTACAGTATAAAGCATTATAAAAATAGCTTAATATTTAATAATTTAGCTTTACCATTTCACTGAAATACATTTACGCAAATAATGACGCAGAACATTGAATCGAAATTGAACGACATTAGGCAAAACAATATATGAACAGCTAGGCATATATGCATATCCTCGAAACTCTTACCGAAAAAAATACATAATAAAATTCACAGAACTAACAAGAAAACATCGATTATTTGATCAATATGAACAACACTTTTAAATGATATAAAAAATATAAATGTAACTTTAAAATGAAAAAAATAATAATATTCAATCCCTTAATATACTATGTTTGCAAATGTTTTTTTTCCAAATTTAAGGGAATTTTAATGCTGATGTAGGCTACAGCTGCTGCTGCTACTATTACTAAACCTACTGCGACTGCTGCTGCTACTACTACTACTACTGCTGCTGATGCTGCTACTGCTTCTTCTACTACTACTTCTACTACTACTACTACTACTACTACTTCTACTACTACTACTACTACTACTACTACTACTACTACTACTACTACTACTACTACTACTACTACTACTACTACTACTGCTGCTACTACTACCATCACCATCACTGCTACCACCAGCTCTTCTACTACTACTTCTTCTTGAACCGTATGCTGTTAACACATGTGAACAAGCTAAAGTCTGAACATACATTAGCGTTAGCATGTTGTTCGTTTTTCTTAAAATTACACATTTTGCAGAAGGTAAGTGAGAAAAAAAGAATTATTTTATCTGTTATGCCTAAACGAGTGTGTTAAAAACAGACGATAACATACAACATATATTGAAGGAAAACCCGTTTTTCCAGCCATTAAATGCAAGACGCGTTTACTATGTTAATATTAAAACAACATCAATATTTTTCGTTGTAATCTTAATTAAGAACAACTACATGACTATCATCAGTAATAATATTGATGTAAATGCTTAAATAAAACATAGTGGATTTTAACGGTATACGAGTGCAAGCTATTATTGAAAAACAACGTAGAGTATGTTTTGTTGAGTCTGATTTCACTGACAGAACGTTCATTGTGACCGAATTGTTCCAAGCACTAATCGTTTCACAGGTGTGTGCGACTTTTCTGCCCTTTTTCTTTTAACTTGTTTTTTTTTCCTGATGACTGTGCTCTGTAGAATGTGCGCAGGCCATTAGTGGAATGAACCACGCCCCTATCACGCCCCTTATCAGACAAGAATTTTCTCTGCCGAATAGCTCTGTTTTCTTGGGACATCGCCGACCAATTGTAAATTGGCTGGTAGTGATGGGCATATCTTTCTGTTAGTTGATAGTTGCCCATGCCCCTTATAGCTCGGCAACGTTCTGTAGTTTCGTTATCGACTATGTTGCTTATTACCTCTATACATTTTGGTATCTCTGTTTGTTTCCAATGCGTGGCGGCTTTGAGTATATGATTAGCGGATTCACAATTATTGTTCGTCCATCCGTATCCGATTCTTTTCTTCTTGTATGGTTGCATGATATAAGTCGTTAAAGCTGGTACTAGTTTGTCATTGAAGTATGGAAGAAACTTTTTGTCTACGACGTTGTTATCGAATGATTCTATTGATCTTCTTATTTGGTGAAGGCGATAATCAAAAGTGTCGTCATCATTTGATGACGTTAATCCATCGCGTCCGTAAAGGGCGTCACATATTTGTTGCCGTACTGTCAGTGGAAATCCGATCTTATCTTCCATGTATTTGTCCGTGTTTTGACGCAAATGCCTAGTGCAAAGCGTATGCGTACTCTCTGGAAGGCACCGTTCTATTGCTGCTAGAAAAGCATTTTCTTCATCTAAACCGATGACCAGATTTTTTATTTCAACATAGGATAGGTTGTCAGCAATGTCGTGAAAAAAAGAGGAATACGTTTTGGTTGAAGAATTCGTATGTATAAATGTCGGTCCAGATGTTAAGGGATTACTTCCTGTATCTCTTCGTTTTACCGAAAGATCTTTGTAAACAGTCCGTGTGACGTAAAATTCACCCAGGTTGTAGGTCTTGTTAACACCTAAATTATTGTACTTAAAAGTGATCAAATATTTACGATGCAAAACTATTGAACTTTATTGAAAATTGACCAAACACTAATTTTAACAAATAATCTTCGCATCTTCTCTAATTTGCACCGATAAAGGTAAGATTGTCATTAGTTTGGCGATGATAATAAATGAATAAGACCAATTGGCAATTGGCTTCACTGTTTCAAACACTCGTTAACGGTTATTCGGTCCCACTTATCCGCTAATCTTAATAATGATACACTAATGGGGGCCAATTACTGATCACCTGATAACAAAAGACTAGTATATTGACATGTGACAAACAGGCCCCACCTCCTGAAAGTGACTCTCAAGTGTCCTCCCTCTTTTCCAACTACGATTTATCACAACAGCGATATATTTCGGACAAACAAATCGGATATTGACTGAAGCATTTTTATTTGTTTCAAAGTCAGCAATTGGCGAATTTAAGTGCTGATGAAAACGTCATTTTTATAAAAATGACGAAATTTCGTGCTGGCGAAAATAAATGGTTTCACAGTAAGCAGGTTGGATAATCCGAAAGGCAGAATATATTGGCCAATTTACCTTTATCATCCCACATATTAAACATTGAAATCGGTCGTCATGTAATTGTGCCAAGACAAGATAAAACATGTACCCTTTAAAATGATAATGAAATGGAAGATGAGTTTCATTTTCGTCTTAAGTGCCGCATATATATCCATACTCGGAAATAATAGTGTACAACATATTTCTATACACATTCAAGTATGTTAAAATATTTATAAAATATTACAAAGCGAAAATAAAACAAACTAAAAAATGGCAACATAAAGCCTCCGCGTTAGAGATGCGTTAATGTATTCAGCTTAAAGTTCGGTCACTTATATAGTACCCCAAGTGTTCACATACCTAATGTTGTTAAATGTTCATGTATGTGCTTTTTGTTGTTAGTGTTGTTGTTTTGTTTTTCATATGTTGAAGGTATTGTATAATTGTAGCTAAAGTAATTGTGTCGCATTTGTTGTCTAAATCGTACGATATTATAATTTTTTATAATATGTGTGTACTAGTCATTAGGGCAAATATATTATAGAAACATAATTGTAACAACTTACATGTATATTCATATTATCAGGGACTTATTGTTCATATTGTGTAACTTTCTCACAGGATTATATTAAAGTAAGTATAACCTAAACTGGACCCCATTGGAAATAAGCTTTCGAGCTTTCATGGGCAATCCTAGGTTTTAACACTATATTATCCAAGTTATTTCTTTTTACATACTAAGTTTTCCCTAAAGTTGTGACTTTGTTTCTATAATATATCAAATTACTAGATACTAGTCTGTGCTGAAAATCTGTGATAACAAATATATGTGACATGTTTAACTGTGATAATCAAGCAATATATTATATTATATTATAGTTAAATCATATTTTAAGTGTGAGGCTGTTGCTGATCTGTTCCCTTCAAATCTAATTTGAGGTGATACGCTTCCTTAAGATAATTTTATATTGTTTCACTTTTGTGTTCATTTTCCTTGGCATATCATATTTTATATTATTTTATGGCAGTTTTTATACCATAGGTTTTGATCAGCAGAAATCTAACAAATGCCTTTAGTTAAAATTGTTATGTAATTTTGAAAGATAACTTGTATATTATGTGTTTTAAAACCTGAATAAAAATCAATCAATCTACGTCTTTTTACTGCACAATTTAAATAACAAAGAAAAATGTTTTTAAACGTCAAATGATGTTGTACATGATGACGTCATAAATGGCGTTATATAAAATGGCGCCAAAAATGTAAAAATTCGCCAAAAATGAAATGACGTTAAACACTTACATATTTTGTCTTAATCTTATGTTAAATGTGTGCTTAATATGTATTTAATAAATTGATATTTTTCAATAAAACAATCATCATCATGTGTAATTATAATCTACCTAAACTTATTATCATAAATTAAATAGGGTAAACTTATTTAATATTGACTTAAATTATTTCAATCCATATCTATGTAAAATATTATAATGATATTTGATTAAATAATCATATATACTTGCTATTCTTTATATCATATACACATTATTGATAAGATAAATTGCATAAAGTACTATTATTTTTACATTCATTTATTCAGAAGTAAACCATTTAAATATTTCTTACTTTTTCAATGTACATCTATAAATGTATATATAAACAAGTTGAGATAGCATAAATAGTATGCCACATAAACTTTATAGAATTTTTGTCAATTTATAATAATAGAATGATAAGTTGCTATATACATGTATATTTAGTATTGTAATAATTGTAACCCAAACTTTTCTAGCAAGGAAATTTCATAGAAAAAAAAATAATTTTTACACCAAATACCAACTTCACCTTTGTTAATCACATAACAAATGTTCACATAATATACATAACTATGTTACTAATCAGTAAGTTAAAAAAAAACATTTTTTTAACAATCAACTTTACAGGAATTATACACATGAGTATCCAGCATGATATTTGGTAGTGGAGTGTTAAAATGGACTTAAATTATATAATTAAATGAATTAATTAGATATAGTCTCCTGTGGTTGCTATAAATTACCACAGCTGGAGTAGCCACGGCTGGTAAAGCTGACAGCATACAGAATGGTGCTATTACTTCACGTGGTCAGTGGGCCCACCAAGTGATGGTAGCTGCTCTTTATATATTGAAGTATTAAGCTTATAAAGAATGTACCGAAAGAATCACAGATAGTGCTGAAGAGTAAGATTATCAGCAGTGGTCAGATATGATGGATAATATCTATCCTCAATTTGCGTATTGGAATACAACAATGGAGCTTAAAATACTGTTTTTACAGTTTATGAAATCTCGAAGGGAGGCTAATTACGAGATGTATTTAGAATGCCTGTGTAAGATGGTGCCATGGATGTTTGCAATGGACCATGTTAATTATTCTCGTTGACTGACTGTCCATTCACAAGATTTAATTTTACTTCAAGAAAGAAGTATCGATGTCCACGAAGAGTTCACAAAAGGACACTTTGTAACAAATAAAACTAAACACAGATTTTCAGCACTTGCTCACGACCAAATTCATGAGAAGCAGAATGCTATAATAAAGGGTGACGGTGGATTCGTTGGTCTTACCGAAAATCCAGATGCACTTCAATAATGGATGGTGTCTGCACCAGAAACGCCACGCATTCTTATGGAAGCGAGTGATAAAACAGACAATTCAGATGATACGAAACACCACGAGGAGAAGCAAACTAAACAAAAACAGTTTCAGACTCAGGTACGCCAGCTAGTCGAAACAATAGATGATATGGTAAATCCCTTTGGAGGAGACACACCAGACCTTTATACACTTGACACAAAAGTTGTTATGTCTCCTGAGTTAATCATGTCAGTCAAGACAGAAGAATCAATTCGAAAAGCTCAGTACGAATCTATGATTGTTGAACGTCTAAGCAACAATATGAAAGGTTTTTACGAGACAATAAGAAAAATTCACTACCCCTTTTTCGAACTAGGTCCAGAAAGAAAGAGGCAAAGGAATCAAAAGTGAAGAGTATGAAAAGTGACATTCAATTATCTTCTAGAATGTATATTTCATGACAGGTGAGAGACGGTGATTTAGGCACCCTTTTGAACCCGAAAATCATGCATGGTCCCAATATATAGCAGAAAATAATAAGATGAGACTAGGTAGTAAAGCGGACCTTCTTAAGAGAAGAGGAATCGCCAGAGATGAATCCTCATGTAGAGGTTAGCATAATAAATGGTGCTGCCATTGTTCAGTCCCTGGATCCCAACAGGTCAGACAAGAGAGTTCTAACGTCCAGTGATTATGCATTGAAGCTTGTATTACCTTATATATCTAAGCAGCTAATGTCAGTCGATAGGATCGATGTAGTATGGGATACATACAGACCCGACAGCCTCAAAGCACATACTAGAAAGAGTCGAGGTACAGGCGATAAAATCAGAGTAAACGGATCGAGTCGAATTCCTTCTAACTGGAAATCATTCTTAAGGGTTGATGAAAACAAAACAACACTTTTCAAGTTTCTGGCAACACAAATTAGTCTTTTGAAAACACCACAAGGGAATGTGGTTCTGACCACTTATAGAGAGAATGTTTTAGGTGCTATATCCATCAGCAATATCCAGCCTTGCAACCATGAAGGAAGCTGATTCTCGTATGATTGTGCATGTTGTGGATGAGTATAAACAAGGCTACAAGCGAGTAATGATTTATGCAACTGACACAGATGTCTTAGTGCTAACGATTTGCACCATCAGTCAGTTTGAAAATTGTGAACTGTGGCTAGCATTTGGACACGCCAAACATTTCAGGTACACACCATCTCATTGATAGCCACTCGTCTGGGCAAAGATGTTTCGTTTGGCCTTTTATTTCTTCATGCATTTTCAGGATGCGATACCGTCTCTGCATTTGCAGGCATTGGCAAAAAGACAGCATTCACGCTATTCATTACGCTCCCTCATCTTTTCCCAGTATTTAAACGGTTGTCAAGTCCCTTACTTTCAGTGACAGATGAGGATTTCAAAGTTGTGGAACGATACATTATCTTATTGTACAGCAAAACCTCATCCCATGCGTCTGTAAATGAAGCTAGGAAGCATCTCTTTTCTCAAGGAAATAGACAGATTGAAAACATTCCACCTACCAGATGCGCACTTGTCCAGCATGTTAATAGGTCTGTGTATCAAGCAGGTCACGTTTGGGGTCAAGCTATTATTGCGAATCCTGAGTTGTCTAATCCTAGTGACTGGGGATGGATCAAGAACAATGACACTTGGGTCCCATTTTGGAGTTCTCTTCCGGAAGCTGCTAAGAGTTGTAGAGAGCTTATCAAATGCAACTGTAAAAACACCTGCTCTGGTAGTTGTAAATGCATCAAGGCAAATTCACTCTGTACACAGTTGTGATATTGTGAAGGCCTTTGTGTAAGATAATAAGATACTTGCATAATACGAGTATATACCAAAAGTATTAGATACATTTAAGTATACACTCTATTTTAAATAGGTTTATATGATATGAATACATGACATCAGTACGAATTACTGCTGTATAGAACTAATGGAATTATCTATAATAATCTACTGATCATTTTAGTTGTGTATAATTATGCATTAACCATACATGAACAGACTGTTGAATTACCATTGTTTATGAGACAATTACTACTATCAAATATTACAAGAACCTAACAGAATTAAGATAACGTATTCAACACTGAAGTTGTTTAGACTTGATCAAGTTCATTTGTTAGTTTGTTTGCTTGTAATTGAAATATAATTATTATATGTTATATCAGGCATTTGCTATGAACTGAAGTTAATGAATAGTTATGAAAAAAAGGTATTGTTTGGCTTAATCATGTTCTCATTTTACTCATACTCAGTATTGAAGCTGATACTCATTATTGAAGCTGATATACGCCAAACAATTATTAGTATGTTCCCATGTCGGCCTCATATATGGCTTTAACCTTAATAATTAAATATGTAATACTTGTTATGAGATATTATTAATGCAAAAATGATTAATTATTTTAAGATGTTTTATCGGTCAAGTGATTCAACATTATTTGTATTATTTGCATTACCAAAGAATACGTATTACTTTAGTGTTCCCCATTAGGGGCCTCATTAATTTTGGGGCAGGAATTGTTTAGTTTTGGATTAAAAAAAAATGTAGGACATTAATTAAGATCAATTTAGTTAAATATTATATGTAAACTCAATAAATGGACATTTTTAAAGGCTCTATAAAGGTGAAGATCCGTAATTATTTACCGATTTTTTAACATTGTTTTCCGTATTTTAAATATAAAGGTTATCAAAAAACAATATGTATATACTATTGGACATTACCATAAAAGTATGAGCAATACAACTTGTTTTGAGCTCAAAATACAGTGTCCTCCAAGTCAATCGTGTTTACAAACAATCGGTTGATTTACATCGCTGTTTACTCGGGAAAGTAAAAGTGAAAGTTACTCAGGTCACCAAAAAAATATCGTTGATTTTCAATGTTTTCCGGTATCACTCACAAAGTATGTCTCTTCTAATAATGTTCAAAACGTTTGTAGTGATCTAATTAGTTACTTTTTGCTGGTAAAAAGTTGTTTCAAATATAATTAAAAGTGAATGTTCTTTTGGTTATTTTAAGCATACGTCACCGCTTTGGGGCTACAGATCACGTTAGTTGCAAAGTTGTAAACATTTCTTCCTATTATGAAACGGGTATATCTTCAATACTTCTTGACAACGTTGCACCTCACCCGTGTTATTATCATTTTTATGGAAGAGTAACTGAAATCCGGTAAAAAATTGGATAAGTTTACATGCATAATAATTGGATTTGTCACCTTTATAGGGCCTTTAAGCATTAAATGTCTATCTTAACTATTATTTTAGATTTTTCCCCTTTTGGGGCCTAATTTTTGTAATTTCACTGTGTTAATAGTATAAAAATTTTTGATTTTTTTAATATTGATACATTTTAAGATAAAGAAACAATAGTAAATGAAACAAATATGTATTGTTTTTGTTTTGTATCCTGTTACTCAAAATGAAAAAATTTAAAATGGGCCCCCTTTTGGGGCCTCATTTTAGGGCATATAGCGTTATCTAATTGCGCGTCCTCACATCTTATTGAATTCAGCATACCTTAAAGTGGTTATATACAAAGTTTCATGCTTTCTACACAAAGTTGAACATCTTTTTCCTATCACCTATTAACTATATCATTTTATATAGCTTATATCGTTATCAACATTTCTCAATCCTATATTTCTAAAATGTAAATATTTAACTACGAATGAAAATAACATAAAAGTATTAAGTTGGATTTATGCGGTTAGGTCCTGACTTCATATTGATGTATTTTCCTATTTAAAATCAACTTACAGCTTTGAATGTTTACACAAGTAAACAGTCTTATATATGAAGTTTGAAATGTTTATATTTTTCACTAATGAAATTTGGTAAAGAATACTGTAACACGTGTTGCAATTATTTAACTTCATTTTTACATAATGTCGTAACTTTGTAATAACATTCTCACAAAAACATGTTTATCTATTCCATTGTAAATTGATCTTCCTTCGAAATGATATAATTTGGTGTTTATTTCAAATGCATGCAGCTATTTGATATGTAGGTAGATGACGATGAGTTTTACATCCCCGAGTCAGAATTAACTATTCTGATCTGTTTTTTAAATTATTTGTGTATGGCAAAATAGATAGCTTTAATCTTTATCATATCACCGCATTGATATATGCCTGATATATAGAGAATAATAGGTTGGTGACGTGGATGGACAGGCCAGATAACCATTCTCCATCCACGTCACCAACCTATTATTCTTTTTATCCTGTCACATTTACAATATTAGTTGAAATGTTTCTAAAATATCCAGTTTTCGAGTATTTTGTGTTTAAATATTTAATATGGGAAACATCACGGGCGAAAAAAAACATTGTGACGTCACGTCATGCAAAGCGCTTAGGCTAGCTTCCATCTTGTTAAACAACACAGAAATTGAGTTACTCATTATAAATTAAATACACAAAGACGAAATTATGCTGTTTAAATAATAATGTTCAACAGTTCTTTACATGTATTTGGTATTTTATTTATAGAAAAAAAGTATATTTTATTAATAGAAATAGTAAAGGCATGCGCATGCGCGGGGAGCAACTGACGGATATTCGAGGTCACGTGGTCATCTAGCCTAATATCTTTTGGGATATTAGGTTACCTGGTTATCGGGCTGATTTAAAGGCATGTGACAGGAAAAAACGTTGCCTGATATATTTATTTATATCATGGTCAACAGGAAGTTCTTATATCAGTTATGTGTGGAGGATGGTCATATTATTTGAAATCAACTATGAAGTAATACTTTTAAGTAAATTCGAATCAGATTCAACAAACCGAAGAATTTGAAACCAATATGTAATATATTTTAAACACAAAATACAACACAAACATCAAAAAACATGTTTTACAAATACTAAGCGCGCGTGCTCATGACGTCATTATTAACACGTCACGCGACAAAAGTCATATTCTTTCCCGCTTAAACGCTACTTGTTTTCCTTATTTATTTAAAATCGGTGACGTACAAGCCTCGCCGTTATATTATTCTAAGCCTGCCTGATACATTACAAAAAGATCAGTCAGTAGCCTCTTATTCTCTATATATAATACTCAGACTTGTACCAACAAATGCTGTATCAATCAATATACATGTGCTTAATATATTTCATAATCAGTATGTGTTGTTAAAACTAGCGGGCTTCCTTTATATGTTCATAATAAATATAATGGAAATGTTTATATGTATTTCCGAAATATTTAATTAGTTTATATTAAAGGACCTCTGTTAAAATACCTCTTTTTTAAAGATTAAATGTCTCTTTTTGAAAGATGAAATTTCCCAAATTCGAAATCAAGAATAAATAAAATTAAAAATATATAACAACATTTTTCATTTGCATAAGGCAATTAAATTACAACTTTCAAAATTACATTTTCATATGCGCATTATGCACATTCCGGTATTCATATGTTTTACAAACTGTATTATTCAATACATACAAGTAGTTTCCCCGAAGCTGTTTG
The DNA here is from genome assembly GCF_020536995.1 of Dreissena polymorpha. Taxonomy (NCBI): domain Eukaryota; kingdom Metazoa; phylum Mollusca; class Bivalvia; order Myida; family Dreissenidae; genus Dreissena; species Dreissena polymorpha. Next base: position 61,271,305 of record NC_068355.1, on the reverse strand, counting down.
CATTTCAACAGTGCATATCCTATAAGTAAAAAAAATAAGAAGACTGAACGTTTAAGTTCAATATTATAGCTGTCAAATTCACTTATAAAATATTATAGTAACGAAAAATCACAGACATTTCTGTTCAATAACAGCGCAACTAAAATGGTTATACGTATTATTGACGTATTTAATGTCTTACTTACTCTACGATATCCTTTGTTCATTTAAATAAGTAAAAATAACTTGCATATATGAACGTACCACAAAACTATAATGTATAGTAACAATCAAATATAAGAAGCTTTTGCCAAGCACAAAGCTATTATAGCACGGCAAATATAGAGCCTCTATTGATAAAACCACAGTCATCGATTTATCATATCAGGGACCAATACAAACAACCCTGATCATATTTGAAATATTTAAAATAAGAATTTTCTTTGAATTCAAATAAAACATTTATAACCATAACAAATAATATTATTACTTCGTGCCTGGCGATAATCGGTTCAAAATAATATTTTCTAAATGATATTGTAAATCAACATACTAAAGATTTGAGACGATATAAAAAATATTAATATATTCAGTATATTATATAAACATTTGTATGTATGTGTACAAAACATTGTGTAAACCACGGAGTGTATATTGTCTCATCAAGAGTCCGTGTGTAAACTAACACAACAAAATAATTGTGGAGAATTGTTGGTGATGTGTAGCCTAAAAACAATATTCTGGACCATCGTCATGTTCGCAGATATGAATTTGCTGTTGGAAACATGATAATGTCTATCAAATTGCTCTATTGTGATGCCATGTTAACAGATTTATCACTGAATTTTTATTCAACGGTGGTTTGTTCATAAAAAAACTGCAAAAACGCAAAGATATTGCTCATATTCGTCCATATTCGCACTTTTCTTTCATATCCGCGGATATGAGTCATATACGCATTTTAGACGGACCGTATTTGGGTATCACTCGAAAGCTCTTCTTTTATTTAAAACAAGATGATTTAAAGTAAGATACATAACAATAGTTGCAAAAATTGGTTTAAGACGTGAACTAACATAAATATGTTCAGACATGCGTGTTCTTTTTCGTTTTAATCATGATAAAGACTTAACTGTGTATCAAGTTCAATGTGACACCTTATGTATCGTTAAAGTACCTCTTCTCGAACCTCACCTTTTTCGAACCCTTCATTTGTTTACATTTCATACGCATGGGTGCACACGCACTTCATCACAGTTTTTTGTGTATCAGTTATTTGTTTATGCCGACTTGCACGTAGCGGCAAATCAATGAAAATGTGTCAAAAACCTGTAGAATAAAGTAGAATAATCATAAAACAGGTAAACCTAAGACTACTTTATTGTTAAATATGTTTGATTTGTAAATTGTATAATAAATTAATAATCTATATATTATTATAAGTTCTTTTGCAAGCCTAACTTAAATTAAATATGTTTGATTTGTAAATTGTATAATAATCTATATATTTTTATTAGTTCTGTTGCAAGACTAACTTGTTGTGTTTTTAAAATACATAAAAATCATATTGTTGACAACTATAATATTATTTAAGATCATTATTAAGCAAAAGTAAGTCCCCCAATTCCAAGCTTACCCCGGCCAGCTAAACCGGTAGAGTGCTGATCTCTGACTCACTCATGGGTTGGTAAGTTAAAGCCTCAACTCGGGTTCATCTCTTAGTTATAATTACACCTTAGGCTACCCTGTCTGTAACCCAAATTGCAGTCGAGGGTCACAGACATACATGTATCAAATACAATGTATGTGCTTATGTTAACATTTCCTGAAGATTCAACCACGGATCAGGATAACTAAGTTAACCCCATATTATTAATGAAAAATAAATAAATATACTACTGGATGTATCAAACAGACAAACCAACTAGTACCTACTAGTACTTTCATAAGGAACAACATCCATTAACCATCTATACTTCCAGTTTTTTGGCTCTGCTACATCAACTGGAATTAGCGTTGGGTTCATGTTTTCTGTGTAAATAATAGGGATTACAATTTATAATATTTCATCCAAACAACAAAATCTTTACAATGATAGTATTCATTTTACAGTCAGGTTTTACTTCTATTAGGTTAAAAACTAAAAAGTGAATCAGTTTTTGAGATGAGCTTGTACCAAACACACACACAAGCTCCTGTAAATTTTATACACACTTTAATGAGCAAGTATTTGTACTGTCACCGTTATTGCTTGTTGGAATGTCTCAGACTAACCAGCATATACAAGCAAGGGTGGCGAAATCTAAAAAAACTTTACTTGTCCATGGACAACCATTTAGGAAATTTAACTTGTCCGTTGCTGAACTACACTTGTCAGTTAATTTTTATTTAAATATAAACGCATTTATTTTTATAACCCTTAGGTGTACACCTTCATGATAAAATCGTGGCGAGTTACTTAGAAAACTATTGATGGCAACCGGGTGTAATAATCGTGGAAATTGTGCATTTCATGCGTAGTATTGTCAAAACATTTTTTCATCGCTTCAAGCGTTTAAACAAAGACTCGTTGAATTAATTACACACAACTGTAAACGTTTTGTTTTATTCTCAAATGAGCATAAGTAAATGTGTAATCCGACAAACACTTCTGAATTTTAAAGACATTCATTGCCATATGCAGCGTAACTATCCGGCTATGCTCGAATTTGTATGAAGTAAACCATGAGAAAAAACTGATGCTAGAATTTATCAAACATTTGGTATAAATGCATTTTAAAATGTAAGACGAACGTTCAATGTTTAGATACAGAATTGACGAACAAACGAGTCTGTTCACTGTCTAACAGTCGGGCCGAATGTTGAAAATGGGGATGCTCCCGGTCTCAAATAGAGTAAGGGAGATCACCTCGCAGGAGAGTGCCTGAACTTTAGCTTGATTTGCTTCGCAAATTGCACTGAAAATGTAACCGCATGTCAACATTCGGTTTTGTAAATCTTAATTACAATGTATTTTTTTGTATTCCTCGATCCGACTGGTTGTCCACGGACAACTTAATTGAAAAAAATCAGTTGCCCAGACAACCAAATGTAAGACTCGGGCAACTCGGACATTTGATTTCGCCACCCCTGACAAGCAGTCTTCTCTTTAGCATTTTTGACCAACTAGCCCGAATCTTTATGCATTGATAGAACAGATTAAAATACCCACTAGCCCGACTATATGAATCAGGAAATTTTAATAGCCCAAATTTAATACATTTCACTAGCCCCGGGCTGTTGGGCTAGGGGGTTAGCGTCAAGACTGTAAAAGCAATAACAATTCTTCAAACATTGACACTTGTCTTGTTTTAAACAAATCTGCCATGACGGGTTGTTAATGGGGATAGCCCAACACACAACCAGTGAAGGATGACTGTGATACAGCAGAAAGTTTCACCCATATGGATATTTAGCCAATGGACATTTGGCCAGGGACACTTTATTTAATTCGAAGTAAATGTTTACTTAGCAGTATTAATAGTCATGTCAACACATCACATGTTATGTTAAATGACTACATGACAACATTGGATGTGTAGCAACTTAAACCACCATCCATTTTATTATATTTCTGAATGTGTAGGATATTTTTTAATGTAAGGGTATGAAGTAGACACACATCTGAAGTATCTTTATTTTATTTTTTTCAAAAAAGATAGTTATGTAACTGTGGTGATGTATAATATTAATTGCAAGAGTTAATAACATTCCAGGTGTAGAAGTCTTGAGCTTCATGCAGAATGAGATACAGTATTCCAGTTTCTGAAATTCTGTTGACACTGTGATGTTCCTGAAAAAAAGGTTTCTATAAGTTATAACAATAAACCATTCAATAACATTTAAAGACAGCATAGTTATCTTTTTAAAATAATTGTTCTTTTCAAAGAAAAGTATTTTACCAAAGGTAATCAAACTTCTAATTTGCTCAAACTTAACAAATAATATATTTTCCATACCCCGCCCGCTTTTGGCATGTTTCGTTTTTACCTACTTTAAACACAATAAAATCGAAATAAAGCATAAACATGAACTACAATTAAATCAAAGATACTAAGCTAATAACAAATTACAAAAAAATCATACCATATAAGTTATATCTGCAAATTATTGTGAAATTATAATTGCATCAACGCAGAACTCTATGCAGACGCACTGCAGTAGATGATTGAGTACCCCCCCGACCTCACTTAATCCACTCAGAGTTGTCTCCCTTAAAATAATGTCGAAAAGGTCAATGCTTTTTAGTATTTTTTTTACATACCTGGATACCTGAACTGTTGGGCCGTAATTTAGCGGTATATGCAGTAATGGCCTCTCTGATAAATGGTCTCTTCTTTAGAATCTCTCTCTGATATGTACTATTTTGTTAAAACTTCTCTAGAGTGCGCTTAGTAAATTTTAATTGTTAATTTAACTTAATTTACAGACGGGTTAAACTTCTTAATGTTCCATTTCTCAGAATTTAGCAAGGATTTAAATTGATTAACACTTGTGGCAGCTATTGTTGATTCTTCCGAACTGTTCCAGTAATGAATTGATCTTTGACTACAGGGGATGAGTCTTACATTACTTTTGGAATTCTTGCCTCTCAGTTTCAAGTGATGACCACGAAGATTATCCTCAGCCAGATCGAACAACTTTTCCGCGCTTAAATCATCCAGCTTATGTAAAGATTTGAAACATTTGGATCATATCCGCCCTGTCCCTTCTGTACTCAAGTGTGACAAGTCCCAAATTTCGAAGTCTGTGGTCGTTTGGTAGATGTGCCACCAATGGCACTCGTTTAGTTGCTCTTCTTTGAACATCTTTAATTAACTTTATATGTTTATTAGGTTAGGGGACCAAACACATGATCCGTATTCTATGGTTGGCCTGATTAAAACCTTATAAAGAGGCAGAAACATTTCTTCATCAAGACGCTCAAAGGATCTATGTACTAAGCCAAGAGTTCGCTGTGCTTTAATGGTAATATTTGTAATGTGTTGGTTAAAACTTAGCCGCTCGTCAAAAGTCACACCTAAATCATTCTCATTCGTGACTGCTTCAATGGCTGTATAATTACCGGCAGGGTCTCTCATGGAATAGTGAAAGTCACGATTTGAACTTCCAAGGTGAAGAACTTTGCATTTCTTTGCATTAAATGTTAATTTCCATTTATCACTCCAATCCCTTAAGTTGTCTAGGTCAGATTGAAGATTATAACACTCCTGATTTGTTGTTACTGGTGAAAAAAGCTTTGTGTCATCAGCAAAAATCTTAACAATTCCTGATACTATGTCAGGTAAGTCATTGATGAAACACAGAAAAAGTATCGGTCTGATTACACTGCCCTGAGGGACTCCGCTTACTACATCTGTCCATGATGATAAAGTAGATCCTATACGAACACACTGCGTTCTTCTAGACAAGAAATCCCTTATCAAATTCAGGACTATTTCTCGAATACCCAACTTGTGTAATTTATGAATCAAATGCCCGTGTGAAACGCGATCAAAGGCCTTGGCAAAATCCAGGTAAATGACGTTGATTGGTACACCTTTGTCTAAGGATTCTGTCCAATTATCAAGAATCTCTAATAACTGAAAAGAGCATCACCTTCCTGATTTGAACCCGTATTGTGCGTAAGAAAATATCTTGTTGTCATTCATATGCTTAACGAGTTTATCCCGGACAAGAAGTTCACATAATTTACACACCACAGAAGTTAGGCTAACTAGGCGGTAGTTTGCTGGCTCTTTCTTACTTCTATTTTTAAAAATGGGAGAAACAATGGCTATCCTCTAATCCTCTGGAATAACTCCTTCACTCAACGTCTGATTAAATAAAATTAATAGTGGTTTAACTAGTTCCTTCTTAGTTTCGTAGAGAACCCTAGGGTGAATATAGTCCGGACCAGGTGATTTCTCTGGGTTAAGTGAATTCAAGGCTTTTAACACATCCTCCTCAGACAACAAAATATTCTCTAGTAAATTCCGATTTTCATGTTGAACAATATCAATATGGTCCTTTCCTGCATTATCTGGTCCAACAAAGACACTGCTGAAGAAGCAATTTAATGTTTCTGCCTTATCAAAATCTGTCTTAGCTTCAGTATTATCCTCCCTTACCAACACGCCTATGGAATCCTTTGTTTTTCTCTTAGAGTTAACATATCGCCAAAAGGATTTGCTGCTCTTATTTACTTCATTTGCATTTTTTTTCTTATAACTTCTTTTGGAACATTTCACAATATTAGCACAATCTTGTCTACACTCAGCATATTTCAAGTAACTATCATGTGAACGTGAACAATTATATTTTTTCCAGGAGCTCCTTTTCTTGTTAATTGCTAATCTTGCAGTTCTATCCAACCACAATGGTGAATTCACTTGTTTTGAGTTTGACTTTTTCTCAGGAATAAACTTTGATGAGATTTCCAGCAAGGTTGACTTAAAAACAGCCCACTTTTCGTTAATATTCTTCTCAGAAAATAAACAATCCCAATCTAACAAACCTAATTCTGTTTTCATGCCCTCGTAATTCCCTTTAAAATACTGGCGTCTGACTGGTTCCTCACCTAGTTCAGCAACATATAATTTCAAATTGCAGCTAACTATATAATTGATCACTTTTTCCCAATGGCGGGTTTATTTCAATTGAATCTTCATCTATCATAGCTTCCTCATTAGTGAAAAGTAAATCAAGGCAACTTGGCAATTGTCCATCCCTATAAAGCGTGTACTTCCTTTCACATGTTGAAACAGAAAATTATCCAAAAAACAGTCAAAGAATTTGTGTCCATCTGAACCAATAGCATAATCACATGTTGGTATTGACCAGTCTGTATCCTTGTAATTAAAATCCCCCATGACAGCAAAATGAGTGTAATTCTTTTGACATGAATAATTTAATAATTCCAATAATTCCATATTACATTTTCTGGACTACGATAAATCAATCCAGCTAAGGGCGACACACCAATTCCAGGCATTTTGATTTCACACCAGACACTCTTGTTAAATCCTGAATCATCAAAAGTAGTCACATTAGTAGCTTTCAAATATTTTCTTACTAAAAACAATACGCCTCTGTTCCCATTCGAAGTAGGACTAAAGACATCATAGTCTGTAAACTTCAGATCATTTATACTCAGTTTTTCATTAGCTGACTTTGAAAAAACCTCACAAATTCCAAATATATCTGGATGTACCATGTCTAAAAATGCCTCAAGTTCTGCAACTCAGGCCAAGGATTTTGGAAATTAAATAACACAATTTTGAGTGAACATGAATACTGTACTAAAGTAAAAACCATTATCGACGAATGCTCACAATTACATATAGATAGTAAACAAATTATATGGGAAGTACTTAAATGGGAAGCTAAACAAATGTCAATAGAATACTCAAAAAAATCACGTGTACGCCAAACTTTGTTGCATCTTCTCGAAACCGAGTTAAATAATTTACTTAAAAAAGATTCTGACACAGAAACTGATAAAGTAAGAATCATCCAAGTGGAAAATGATATTAAAGAAATTTACAACTTTAAAGCAAATGGGGCTTTTGTTAGATCAAGACTTCAATTTATGGAAGAATGCGAGAGAAATTCTAAATTCTTTCTTAGTCAAGAAAAATCAAGACAAAATAGAAAAAATATAACTTTTCTTAATGTTGATGGCAAACACTTTAATCACAGCGTTGAAATATTAAATCAAGAAGCAATTTTTTATGAATGTACAAACTCCGATTTAGAGTTTTACCTTAATTCAATTACTATCGAAAAAACTGTCACAGAAAACGATGCTAATCTATGTGAAGATCATATTTCCTTACAAGAACTGTCGAATGCTTTAGCGTCAATGAAACATAATAAAAGTCCTGGCCTAGACGGTTTAACTGTCGAATTCTACCAAAAGTTTTGGGATATTTTATCGCCTTTACTACTTAATTGTTTTACAGAATGTACTCAAAAGGGAGAATTGACGCATACTCAAAAACAATGTATTTTTTCATTGTTGTATAAAAAGGTGATCCTGAGAATTTAGAAAACTGGAGACTAATATCACTTTTAAATACAGATTACAAAATTTTAGCAAAAGTTTTAGCTCAGCGTCTACAAACTGTTTTACCAAATATAATCAGTCTCGATCAGCAGGGATTTATTAAAAACAGATTTATTGGTTGCAATATTTGACAAATACAAGATATAATCAATTATTCTGATTTGCTTAACATAGACGGAGCTCTTTTATTTGTTGATTTTAAGAAGGCATTCGATACAGTTGAATGGAACATGATGTTTAACGTCTTAACAAAATTCGGTTTCAAGAGTAACTTTATTAATATGGTAAAAACATTATATAATGACATCTGCTCATCTGTAATGAATAACGGTTGGCAATCAAAATTCTTCAAAAGACAAAGAGGAATATGGCAAGGCTGTCCTCTTTCATCTCTGCTTTTTATTTTAATAGCTGAAATATTAGCAACAAAGCTTCGATCGTGTAATCAATATGAAGGTATAATGATAAAATGCAACCAACAAGTTCGAAATATTAAAATCACACAACTTGCAGATGATACCACAATTTTCTTAAAAAATAAAAATGAGATACCAGTTGTGATTAATATAATCGATGAATTCGGGATAATGTCAGGTCTGAAATTAAATAAACAAAAAACCGAAGGTATATTACTTGGTAAGTCTAAACACGAAAACGAATGTGTTATTCATGACATAAAATATAGTGCAGTGGTTAAAGCCTTAGGCACTTACGTTGGGATAAATTCTGCTAAATGTAAAGAACTTAATTGGAATGACAAAATTGTATCGTGTCAAAAAGTAATTAATTCCTGGAACAACAGGAACCTGACATTTTATGGAAGGGTATCAGTAATTAAAACGTTATTGATACCAAAATTTACATATCTTTTACAGTCAACATTTGTTTCAAAGAATATCATAAATGAACTTAATACTATGTGTTTTAAGTTCTTATGGAATAACAAAACCAAAAAAATTAAAAGATCTATTTTAATAGGTAATAAACAAGATGGAGGAATTGAAATGCCTGACATGAGCATTTTTCGCAAAAACACTCAAAATGAAATTGATAAAAATGTTATGTATTGATGACAATGCAAATTGGAAAGTTATTCCTAATTTTTTCTTAAATCAGTATGGCAAAAAGCTGTTAATATTTCAAATGAACATCGATTCTTTTAAGTCATTACCAAAAGTAACATGGAAAATACCTGCCTTTTATGAAGATATTATATGCAATTTCATCGAAATGAACAATGTCAATACACCAAAAAAACCACAAAGATATTTTGATATAAGAACTGAAGTTATATGGGGAAACCGATATATAAAACATAATGGCAAATGCCTTATTTTCGAAAACTGGATAAATTCGAATATAATTTTCATTAATGATTTACTTTCGAACACTGGCCTAGCTAAGGAAACTTATATTATTTCAAAATTAGAAAACAAATCTAACTGGATTGCCGAGTTAAATAAACTAAATATATCAATTCCGAAAGATTGGACTCTTACTTTGCAATCAACTGAATCATTTAATTCCACGGTAAAAACAGACCAGCAGGGTACATTTGTCAAAAATATAAACATCTATAACTTGAATAATAAACAACAAAAACAGATATTTACTAAGCATAAGTGCACTAAACCATACGTCCATGACTACTGGACGAGAGTATTTAAAGGAAGAATAATCTGGAAATCAGTATACGATTTTATTAATAATGTTATTCAGAATACTAAGGTTAGACAAATGAGATATAAACTTATTCATAAAATTATCCCAACTAATGAAAACTTGTTTACTTGGAAAGTAAAAAATTCGCCTCTATGCCTTTGCTGTGGGGAATTAGAAACAATAGAACACTTACTATTAGACTGCCCTTATGTACGTCCATTCTGGTACATTGTTCAAATAACTTTCCAGAAAATAGGTTTTTGTTCCCCCCTTATTTCCCTTCGTAATATAATTTTAGGCTATAAAATAGAAAGTAGTACATACGATGATGTCAATATCATAATGAGCTATGCTTGTTTCTCCATATATAAATGTTACATTATCAGTGAGAGATAAAAAATTATTGATATGAAAGATATGCTTATAAGAGATCTCCACACTGTTACCCAATATTAACAAAAACGAAATATAGTTGTCACAATATTTATCAAAGTTTGTTAAACACTTGACTTTATAGCCTTCACAATTTGTTGGAAATCAATATTCCAGTGCTTTTGATGACTTATATAACAGAAAGATTTTTGTTTAGAATTTGTAATAAATGAAGTATCCTATGTTATTTATGCAAAAAGGGTTTTAACATATTTGTGAATAACCAATATATAACTTAATTATAAAGAAACCATAAGATATTGATTCACACGTTTTGAATGAATGTTTATACAGCTGTAACTGTATGTAACTGTACTTTATAACTGACCTATACTCTGTTATATGCCCTTATTTCTTTGTGAATAAAAAAAAGTTCGAAACCAAAAAAACAACAACAAACAAACAAAAATACACCTCTGTTCCCATTCGAAGTAGGACTAAAGACATCATAGTCTGTAAACTTCAGATCATTTATACTCAGTTTTTCATTAGCTGACTTTGGAAAAACCTCACAAATTCCAAATATATCTGGATGTACCATGTCTAAAAATGCCTCAAGTTCTGCAACTTTATTCGATAACGAATCAATGTTTGTATATAAAGCACAATTTCAAAAATGTATCTGTATCTTCAGTTGAACCCTTTAACAAATTATTTGAACACCCTGCATAATCCACACTTTCATTTGAACGCCTTAAAAACTGAACATTTTGAACGTGATTAACAATATTTTGAACATTTTGAACGCGATTAACTGTGCTTTGAACATGTTTAACTGTTAACATATTTACATTACAATCATTGTGAACCAAACCATTTAATGACCGTCCCCCAACCCTTGAGGGGCGGGGAGAGTAGTCCCTGTTGCACCAGCTGGCAAGTTAATTGCTTGTCTGGGTTGAAGTTCAACAATCTTATCCCGCCGGATAGCCCATATTTTCCCTGGGAAGTCTTTTTTCGTAGCCTCTAGTGTTTTCTTCAGTATAATATTGTTTTCTCTCTGCTTCTGAGTGAGGTCTCTCCCTATTCCCACCTTTGAAAGTCTACTTATGTCCTTAAGCTTATAAGCATTCCTTAGTATTTCTCCCCTCTTGATGCGACTCTCAATGGATAGCCTTATGGGGCGTATTTTAGTACTATTTGGGAAGAGACGACCTAATCTTGTAACGTTCTCTAATTGTGATGGATCCAAATCTACTCCAATGCTACTTATTACCTCCCCTAGTAATTCAATGTCCCTTTCCTTTGAACTTCCATTCTCCGCTTCTTTAAGATTAAAGAATATCATGTTATTAGCTCTCAACTCATCTTTCCTCTTGTCTAATAGTACCTCACTAACCTTTTCGCTGATCACTTCCGGTAGCTTGAGCTTCATTTCCGCCACATCCTTCATTACAATACTTATCTCGGACACCTGATTTGACAACTTCCCATTAACGTCTTTTAATACACAGTTTACTTTTTTGACCTCTTCCTCTAGCTGATCCTGCCTTTTTGACACTAAAGTGAGCATTTTGAGTAGCTTTTGAGAAGCTCCTCTACAACTTTTGCAATACCACTGGATGCTATCGTCCGATTTGGTTAGAAATTTATAATCATCCATGGGAACATGTTGACAATTAATATGATGCCACTTTTCACAAACACAACACACCAATGCCTTATCATCTGACCCTACCTCCTTCTTACAGTCCTAACAATTATAACGATTAGATTTCTTGGGCGGCATTATGGTGTCGGACACGCAAGGTTATTAGGACACACAAGGTTATTCACAAAAACTGATTTCAAATGGTTAGCATAAATAAATTTGATAACGAACACAAATCACTATGTGGTTACAAATGTTTAACTCCAAAGATAACTCAAATTTGTCACAAAAAACACTTGATGATCGCGGATATTTTAAAACTAAATATTAAATTATTTGCTCTCAAGAAAAGCTGCCATATCCTTTATATGTAATGATGTTCATTATTTTTTTATGTAAAAACATGGTGTTATTTTCATTTTCAACTTGTCTTGACAATTTACACAAATCGGCTGCTGAAATAAGTCACATGACCATGGTCAAATCATGGGGCGAATTAATTTTTAATGGTGTACACTGAAGGGTTCGAAAGCAGGTCCTCGTTGTTTGGGCGGAATTGAAAGTTTAACATGATATTGTGGTGCTGGAAACTTTCAAAAAATCTGTTATCAAAAGAGGATTAACATAACAAAGTTGTCAGCCATGTAGAAACAAGTTATTTATCAAATAGAGTTCCTATTAATATGTTTCACTATTTTCAATCTTAATGGTCACTAAATTTGACGTGTAAAAAATTAAGAGGTTCGAAAGATGGTTCATCCATGATACCAGGCCTTTTATGTACAACTTTTCCCGTTTTAAGGTTGTGAGAGGTGGCAATACGTTTGTTAAAGCCATTAAAGGACCACTTTTTTTTTTTTCAAACCTTTGTTAAACTTAATGGGACCTTTAATTCACAGATTTTGGCATGTATTGATGTTTGTTATTCAATGTTTTATATTGATAAATGTAAACACTGAATCTTAAAAGCTCCAGTAAAAAATACAAGAATAGAATTGAATTAAAGAAAAAAAAAAGTAACCCTCAACTGTGCTCGAACCACTGACCTCTGGAGTAAAAGTCTATTGCGTAGACCACTCTGCCATCTGTACTCATACAATGAGTTATGTTTTTTATACTTCATGTAAGCAATCCACGTAGTATCGAAACAAATAACGAAAACAACAGAACTCTACAAACTATTCAATCGTTTCACGTTGCAACGTTTTATAAGTTTGCAGGTTTTTAAATCATCAAAAGGTGCATATAGTGGATATTTTAGAGCTTGGTTAATGTTCAGTATATTACTGTATCCTCATAAATATCATATTAAACTACAAAAAAAAATTAAGAATCTGAAACAAGTTTTTTTTAATTTTGTCAATTTACCAAAACGTGAAAAGGCCTCTTTAAGTATTTCTATTTTAATCTACATAAAATAGATAGTGTAAAAAAAATAATTGGAGCAAATACACTTTATTTAGCATATTACAATTAAATATTGTAATTAAATAAAAAAACAAATATTAAATTCTGAAATTCTTTAAACAAAGAATGTCATACCCGATGACCTACAAGTGTCAGTGAAACTTTAAATTCATTTGGTTGGGACAATAATTCTGAGGATGAAATAACTAAGCAGAATTTGCTTATAAGCTATGTGTTTACCATACATGTTCCTCGCACAATTGTATCTGAAACTTGTGTTATCTGTAACTTGAGTTATCTGTAACTTGAGTTATATTTCCTTTAAAAGTCCTGATGATAGATCCTATCGAAACGTAAACCAAAATAAATAATTGCTGCAGGGTTCATTATGCTTCTCTTTCACTCAGTGTTTGCCGCTATGTATTCTAGGAGAAGATCATGGGTCAGCAAGAGAGCACAGTACCGGAGACAGCAGTTAGCATTGTCCATGGAAAACTGCTCCACCATTCGGATATTCTGAAGAGGATTGCAAAGTTGTCCTACAAAGAGTTTGTAGACTCTCTGCGAGAACTTAATGAAATGTAAGTTATATACAATCTCAGAGGCTTTGTTATAGAAGTTGAATGAATGAAAGTGATTCTAAAGTCTTTATTTACAGATGAATACTTTTTATATTCCCCTGTTATATTGGTGAGTCGGTCTGTTGGTTTGTCCACAAGTTACAAGTAATAGTTTGTGTAGCAAACTGCTTCCTGATTTATTAAGAAGTTAAACTTAGACATCAAATATGTCATCACCATGAAGTGGTCATGTGCAAGACGTTTGTTATTCCCCAGAGCCTTTGAACATTGCTGACTAAACAGTGGCTGCTGGGGTATATGTATTGTTTGTGAAAGAGCTGTTGTTTGAATAGCTTTTATTTGTTTTATAAATGGATTAAACAAGATGAAACATAATGTCAAATATTAGTGTTTGGTATTTTCTGAATTATTAACACAATAACATATGATAAATATTTTAGTTTGATTCTGGAAAGAAATGCATTAAATGGAGCAAGAGTACATATAAGTTTGATATTGTGCATCATATCGGGTCTTGTAATGGGCCAGGTTACAGACCTGTTAGCTGAAGGGGTTGAATACAGTTCAGTTTATCTAGCAAGGCTTAGAAAACCTAATCCAGGTGTTATTCAGTTTTTTTCATGCTGAGCAAATGAACCTATCAGTATTTAATACTTTTGACTTGGTGGTATTCTACTTATCCCATCAATAATTGCTCTTCACTCTATTCGGAAAGTCAATGAAAGGAAGTGGCTGCCAATCAAACCAAAAAACACTAAATAAAATCATGAAATTAATGTGACCTCACATATTTGTATATGTTTGCTGTTTTCAATAAGGTGGATATCATATGGAGTGTTAGTTCATTGGAATACAATACTTAAAAGCGGTCAGTAGTTTTCTTGTTATGCTTTAACTATTACTTTTTATGGAATCTATTAAAACTGAAATATTGGTGCGTACTGCACAGGCTAATCTGTGACAGCACTTAAGGCACCTGCTTCAAGCCCTATTTTTATAGAATGCCGCTTATTTAATTTCCAGCACCTCCACATTCACAGACAATCACGGCAAACAGCTACAGTTCTCTGTGAAGCCTGGAACCGACGAGACTATCTTCTGGAAAGCCACTATTCAAATTGAGTGCAAAAAGGTAAAATCAAATTCAGTGCAAAAAGGTAAAATCAAATTGAGTGCAAAATGGTTAACTCAAACCGAGTGAAGAACGGTAAAACAAGAAATCTGTTAGATGCTTCTCAGCTGGGTCTGAAATCTTAACAATTCTGATAGGCACTTTAAAGCAGTCCCTTAGAAAATCAAACTAAATTTAAGAGCTTTCTTATTTTTTCAAGTTTTACAGGGTTTATTTTCAACCCTAAGGTACTAATAGTCAGAAAACAGCATAAAACCTCAAACTGCTGGGATTTATTTGCAGACTGTTCTGGCCATTTTCACTTTGCTTATGAGTGGGAAAGGGTGTAAATGTTACATATAAAAAGTGTCAGCCCAAGAAGTTTGATAGGCACACATCAGAATATGGAAGAGTGTTTTATCGGCTTAAATGAACAATGACAATACATGTATGTACATTCTTAAGTTTTACTGTTTTTTGACAAAAAAATTCTTCAATTTAATGACAATCTTGTTTTACCATGCTTCTTGCAGGATAGTAATTATTGTTTTTTTAACAATTATAAACAATGTTGAAAACAAAAAAAATTACATGTATCATACTTTTGAACCAATACGTCCATAGGCATGCATTGAATATACTTTATGACACCGCTTTTTTACAGACCACATTAATTATAGACTTTGTTCATTCCAAAATATGTGGAGAAAATAAGTAAAATAAGTAAAACTTTCGTTGCATATCAGTATCACACCTGAAATTTGTTTAAATAAATAAAATATTACAAGTACCATTGTTTATGTTAAAACTGTTGCTCAGTGCCTACCTTTCTGCTTTAAACTAAGTTTTCTGAACACTCTTAATGGGACCATATTATGCCGGACTTGAAAAATAAACTCGTTTGCTTAAATTTAGGATTGAAGTTGAAGGTTTGGTGAGTTTAAAATTGTAAATGCTTGATAGGCTGTGGTTCTGAAAAAATAAGCAAAAACCTACTGCCACAATAATAAGTGTCAACATGTGAAAAGAACAAAACTCTGTACACAAAGAAACTGTGCTCACTTTTGTGTAGAAAATTTCATTGAGGTCACAGGCAAAGTAAAATAATTTAATAAAATATAAATAATTCAGTTGAATGCAATACAGGCAAATTGGCTCAATGCATGTGCATAAAGTGTCATTACTGATAAGCCAGTGCAGTCTGCACAGGCTAATCAGGGACGAAACATTTGGCTTCAATGGTAATTTTGTTAAAAATCCAGTGCAGACGGAAAGTGATGTCCCTGATAAGCCTGTGAAAACTGCACTGGCTAATCTGGGATGACACTTAATGCACATGCATTTAGCTCAGCGATGGTGTCACTGGTGCTCCATTTCACTCTCTGGATAATGCAGCTGTCTTTTGCTTGCAGATCTTAGCGGTAAACAAGCGCATATGTTCTGTACGAAACATGGGCCTGCGACAATACATTGCAGTTTATAAGGAGATTACAGAGCAAGTAAACAACCTGCCTCCAGCCAACCCGGGCACAATTCCCTTCAATCTTAGCGCATCTGTGATACTAGACGAGTACGAGAATTGTAATTTTTAGTAAGGAATGGGGTTAGTGTGCTGTAATTTTGTTTATAGGTAGCTACATGCAGACTTAGGTATTGGTTGCATTTGTGGCTAGTTGGGTCGTGGTTATAGTGTCAGCAGTTAAAATAGAGGAGTGATGAATAACATTAGTCTTGAGGGAATAACTAAAATATAGATTTTCGTTTATAAATATAAATAACTACATGTATAAAGTTCAAATAAGTCTTTTTAGTCATCTTATTAGATGAATTGCAGAATCTGAAAATATAAATTGTATTTACCGGTACATTGCAGAATAGTCGAGCGATAGCTCTCGTGCATTAAATTAGACACTTGAAGCTTTTGGGGTGGAAGTGGGTCTTGGGGTATACCAATACTTTGGTTTATTAGTAGGGGAGTGAGAATCATTTTCTGAACCATATTTTCACCATTTATTTTCAGAATCTGCCTTCTTGTTCTCATTGAAGCTTTTTCTGTGCTTTTTTTATGGATTTTTCAATTTTTATTGACCTGTGTTTACAGTAGATTTGAAACTTAGAGTAAAAAAGTTGTTTTGTTAAATCTTAGATCGGTAAATGTGACATTGTTGTCATTTGTATACAATTCAACAGTATATATTGCATCTTTATGATAATAATAACAGTCCAGCGCTTCGTTTAATGGATGTCCGGACGTGAATAACGCCCAAATACGGCAGATTTAGGTCTTTTTTACAATTGGTGCAAGTAACTTGGATTCCCGATAATCTGATGACTATGTTTTAATTACTCTGTTTTGCTATAGGGGAATCATGTTAGTTGGCGTGTTTTGCTATAGGGGAATCATGTTAGTTGGCGTGTTTTGCTATAGGGGAATCATGTTAGTTGGCGTGTTTTGCTATAGGGGAATCATGTTAGTTGGCGTGTTTTGCTATAGGGGAATCATGTTAGTTGGCGTGTTTTGCTATAGGGGAATCATGTTAGTTGGCGTGTTTTGCTATAGGGGAATCATGTTAGTTGGCGTGTTTTGCTATAGGGGAATCATGTTAGTTGGCGTGTTTTGCTATAGGGGAATCATGTTAGTTGGCGTGTTTGCTATAGGGGAATCATGTTAGTTGGCGTGATTTGCTATAGGGGAATCATGTTAGTTGGCGTGTTTTGCTATAGGGGAATCATGTTAGTTGGCGTGTTTTGCTATAGGGGAATCATGTTAGTTGGCGTGTTTTGCTATAGGGGAATCATGTTAGTTGGCGTGTTTTGCTATAGGGGAATCATGTTAGTTGGCGTGTTTTGCTATAGGGGAATCATGTTAGTTGGCGTGTTTTGCTATAGGGGAATCATGTTAGTTGGCGTGTTTTGCTATAGGGGAATCATGTTAGTTGGCGTGTTTTGCTATAGGGGAATCATGTTAGTTGGCGTGTTTTGCTATAGGGGAATCATGTTAGTTGGCGTGTTTTGCTATAGGGGAATCATGTTAGTTGGCGTGTTTTGCTATAGGGGAATCATGTTAGTTGGCGTGTTTTGCTATAGGGGAATCATGTTAGTTGGCGTGTTTTGCTATAGGGGAATCATGTTAGTTGGCGTGTTTTGCTATAGGGGAATCATGTTAGTTGGCGTGTTTTGCTATAGGGGAATCATGTTAGTTGGCGTGTTTTGCTATAGGGGAATCATGTTAGTTGGCGTGTTTTGCTATAGGGGAATCATGTTAGTTGGCGTGTTTTGCTATAGGGGAATCATGTTAGTTGGCGTGTTTTGCTATAGGGGAATCATGTTAGTTGGCGTGTTTTGCTATAGGGGAATCATGTTAGTTGGCGTGTTTTGCTATAGGGGAATCATGTTAGTTGGCGTGTTTTGCTATAGGGGAATCATGTTAGTTGGCGTGTTTTGCTATAGGGGAATCATGTTAGTTGGCGTGTTTTGCTATAGGGGAATCATGTTAGTTGGCGTGTTTTGCTATAGGGGAATCATGTTAGTTGGCGTGTTTTGCTATAGGGGAATCATGTTAGTTGGCGTGTTTTGCTATAGGGGAATCATGTTAGTTGGTTAGTTCACCTGATCAATAAGTGCTCATGTAGAGCTTTTGTGGTAAGTCTATGTCAGGCGCCTGGGGTCATGTTGTGAGTATCATGCACTGTCAACTTAAACTTATGCTTGTTGTAGAGGCAAAATTGTTCATCCAATCTTGATGAAACTTTGTTACAATAATTGTCTTAATAATATCTAGGCCATCTTTGAATTTGGTTCACCTGGGTCCAAAAGCTAGGTCAAATCATAAAAAAATATTGTTTTTACTCTGGAGGCCTTATTTATGACTCAGTCTTGAGGAGACTTAGTTAAAATGTTTATCTTGTTGTATAGTAGTTTTATGTTTGTTTGTTTAGTTATAGTGGAATCATGTTTGTTCATCATAGTAATTGGCTCGTTTTCCTTTGATGTTATTGATGTTATCTTTCTGTTTCTGCCTAGAGCTGAAAGCTGCCACAGTCTGCCTCTGGAGGATGAGTGCTGTATCTGTATGCAGAATGAAGCCAAGACTATCATGCCATGTACACACAAGTTCTGTGAAAACTGCTGCAAAGAGTGGTAAGTGAACCATGTTATTTGCTGCATATGTAGTTAAACCAAACCCATGCTTAACCCTTTTCAGCTCGAAAGTGAAGTTAAAATTGCTGTCTGCTACTAGCATAAAAACAGATCAGCCTGTGAGTAAGTGGCAGTCTGTTCAGGTTTTATAAGCTCACCTGAGCACAACATGCTCATAGTGAGCTTTTGTGATCGCTTTTTTTCCGTCGTGCGTCGTCCGTTGTGCGCCGTCAACATTTGCCTTGTTAACTATCTAGAGGCCACATTTATTGTCCAATGAGAAGATTTATCCCAATAATATCTTGGATGAGTTCGAAAATGATGTCGGTTGGTTGAAAAAACATGGCCACCTGGGGGCGGGGCATTTTTCCTGATATGGCTATAGTAAAACCTTGTTAACACTCTAGAGGCCACATTCATTTTCTGATCTTCATGAAACTTGCTCAGAAGATTTGTCCCAAAGATATCTTGGATGAGTTTAGAAATGGTAACCTTTGCTTGAAAAACATGGCTGCCATGGGGCGGGGCATTTTTCCTTCTATGGCTATATATGGCTATAGTAAAATCTTGTTAACACTCTAGAGGCCACATTTATTTCCGATCTTCATGAAACTTGGTCAGAAGATTCATTCCAATAATATATTGAACAAATTCGAAAATGATGCCGGTTGGTTGAAAAACATGGCCGCCAGGGGGCGAGGCATTTTTCCATATATGGCTATAGTAAAACCATGTTAACACTCTAGAGGCCACATTTATTTTCCGATCTTCATGAAACTTGGTCAGAAGATTTGTCCCAATGATATCTTGGATGAGTTTGAAAATGGTAACCTTTGCTAGAAAAACATGGCTGCCAAGGGGCGTGGCATTTTTCCTTATATGGCTATAGTAAAATCTTGTTAACTCTCTATAGGCCCCATTTAATGTCCAATCTTCATGAAACTTGGTCAGAAGATTCATCCCAATAATATCTTGGATGAGATCAGAAATGATACCCTTAGGTTGAAATACATGGCCACCTTGGAGGCGGGGCAGTTTTCCATATATGGCTATATTAAAACTTTGTTAACACTCTAGAGGTCACATTTTTTTTCCGATCATCATGAAACTTGGACAGAAGATTTGTCCCAATGATATCTTGGATAAGTTCGAAAATGGTTTTGGGTGCTTTAAAAACATGGCCACCAGGGGCGAGGCATTTTTCCTTATTTGGCTATAGCAAAACCTTGTTAACACTCTAGAGGCCACATTTATTGTCCAATCTTCATGAAATTTGGTCAGAAGATTGGTCTCAATAATATCTTGGTTGACTTCGAAAATAATTATGTTTGCTTAAAAAACATGGCTTCCAAAGGGCGGGGCATTTTCCTAATATGGCTATAGTAAAATCTTGTTAACACTCTCGAGGCCACATTTACTGTCCGATCTTCATGTAACTTGGTCAGAAGATTAATCTTGATAATATCTTGGAAGAGTCCATAAATGATGCTGGTTGGTTGAAAAACATGGCTGCCAGGGGGCGGGGCATTTTTACTTATATGGCTATAGTAAAACCTTGTTTACACTCTAGAGGCCACATTTATTTTTCGATCGTCATGAAACTTGGTCAGAAGATTTGTCCCAATATTATCTTGTTATCTCAGGTGAGCAAATTTGGGGCTTTTCAGGCCCACTTGTTCTGTTTGCTACTCATCAATTTTTTTAATCAAGGCTTTAAAACTTGAATCTAGTAAGAAAGGTCTTTAAATGTAATTTGATCTTCTAGGGGAAGAAATAATATCTGAGCAGTGAAGGGTTAAGAAAAGTGTCGGCTTAGTCTAATGGGAGGAAACACAGAAAATGATATTTCTTGACTTGTAGCATGGCGGTATATGAAAGTAAATACCTAGTAAGATTTCAGATTAAAAGAGCCCTATTGTTTACTTTGTTACCTTTCTTGAAACGAATGTTTGTATACTCATTAAAAAAATCAAACATTCACATGTTTTCACACAATGAATTTTTTGCTTCGTAGTTGTTGTTAAAAGATATATGATTATCAATGTTAGAAACAACAACAAAAATCACCAGAAAAACAGTATGCTTTTGAAGGGGCTTTCAAATATAAAAGCTGTTTAACACACAGAGGTGAGATTTTCTAATGTACGCTTTGTGTCTATATTCAAACAAAAGGTTTCAGGGGACAAAAATATTTATAAATGGCACTCGTCCTGCAGGACAAGTGCATTAAAATTTTCACTCGTCCTGCAAACACATGCACTTGTCCTTCAAATATGTGTGAAAGAAAGATTGCAAAGGACTGATATGACTAACAATGTTTCCTAAATCACTGCTAAAATGCTGCTTACTTAGCTATTCATGCCAGCTGATCACAGAAGAAATGTTAACTTACTTTATTTATGAGGAACACATTATTATTTGACTAATTTACAGACTTTTTTTTATTGGTTTGATGTCTTTTAGGAATGACTTATGCAAACTTATTTTTTAAATATTTATACATAAGGGCTTATAGCCTAAAACCATTAATTTATAGGGTCTGTTAAGCATTTCTGTATCAGATCAACCAAGCATTTTCAGGCTTATTATCCGTGTTTTATTCTGACAGGACGGACGTACACAACAACTGCCCAATTTGTCGAGCTAACTGCCCCAGTTCCGCAGACACATGGGAGCTGACAGACCCTCCAGATAGTTCAGAGTTCAGCTCCGAAATGAAAGATGTTCTTGTGGGAATTGCTGACAGAAAATCACGAAGTTCAAATTCATAGCATTTGCTCTGTGATATTTCTAAGGATAGGATTGTTTTTTAGTGAAATGTCTAGCATGTTGATGTTCTAAGACTAGAGTTGGGTTCAATATGAGCCTCTGGGAAAATGGGGCTTAATGCCTGTGTGTAAAGTCTCCTCCTAGATTAGCCTGTGGAGTTTGTACATGCTAACCAGTGATAACACTTTCCACTTGAATGGAATTTTTCTTTGAAAGAAAGTTTCCTCTCAATGTAAAAAAAACAGATTGAAAGTGTTGTCCAATATTAGCCCGTGGAAAGTATTGTCCAATATTAGCCTGTGGAAAGTATTGTCCAATATTAGCCTGTGGAAAGTATTGTCCAATATTAGCCCGTGGAAAGTATTGTCCAATATTAGCCTGTGGAAAGTATTGTCCAATATTAGCCTGTGGAAAGTATTGTCCAATATTAGCCCGTGGAAAGTATTGTCCAATATTAGCCTGTGGAAAGTATTTCCAATATTAGCCCGTGGAAAGTATTGTCAATATTAGCCTGTGGAAAGTATTGTCCAATATTAGCCTGTGGAAAGTATTGTCCAATATTAGCCTGTTCAGACTTCAAGGCTTAACTGGGACAACATTCTAATTACATGAATTAATCCCTGTTTTCCCAGAATATGCTCAAATGATGTAACAATTCCGGACCTCTATTGACTAAACTAAAGCAATGAAGTTGTCAGTTGTTTTTTTTCTGTTGAGATTCATGACCACTTGAAAAATACCAACAGAGAACAAGTATGAGTTAAAATGGAGGACAATTACCTTGAAATAGTGCTCTGTTTTTGCGTTTTCGCAAATCAGATTAACAAAAAGTGCTTTCCCCATTATGTCACTTTAAATATAATAATTATTCATCAGTATATTTTAAATAGAGCTGATTTTGAAATTAAATGTTTCTTCAAGAGTTTTACAGTGTTTGAACATTCAAATGACCTAAGTGTTCGATTTTGTTAGTTATGATTATTTTGTAGGGTAAGAGCATTTATGCTGGTAGTTACTGGCACACTCAGACACAGTCCAGCGCCATCAGTTGTCTTGTTATTTTAGGCACATATGCAGGTTTAGTCAGCCCTCAATAAAACAAGCCTAATCTTTTGTGATAAAAATATGGTTGTCACTTTATACTTGTACTTTTATTTTATACTTACATATACTAGTATATGATAATGTGAAGTCAACAGTAATAAAAATAAGAGAACCATTTTCTGCTTAAAAATTGATAGAGGAACTTTTAAATATCGTTATTTTGCAGTTGCAGGTATCTAAAAAATGATATATTAAATATTGTTATATAGCGGGTACACAGTTCTCCTACTTCAGTAATCTTTGAGAATAGAAGAGTTGTTGAGTTCTTGGGAATAGTTTTCATTGTTATCTGTTCATTTATATAAAAAAAACGTGACAAGTGGACATGGACTCCTGCAACCTAGCATTTATAGACAAATTAAACCTCCTTTGGAATAAACTTACTTGTTATTTAATGCATACCCTGTGTGATGTAGCTTACGTTAACTGTATTGTTATTTGTGCAACTGTAGTTGACAGGTATATTTTTATCCCCCGCCCTAGGCGGAGGGATATTGTTTTGGCGTTGTCCGTCCATCCGTCTTTCTGTCCGTCCGGAGCCATATCTTGGAAGTGCTTTGGCGGATTTCATTGAAACATGGTATGAGTATATATATGGATAAGAGGATGATGCACCCCAAATGGCATTATACACCATCTGTTAATAACGGAGTTATAGCCCTTTGTATCATGAAAAAATGCTTTTTTGAGTGTCAAATAGAACTCTTTTGTGTCCAGAAGCATATTGGCGGGGGATATCAATTCAACGAATTTGCTTGTTCTACTTATATTGAATATTATTCTGTCTATTATTTAAAAAACATCAACATTACATCGAGTTTCCTATGATTGGCTTAATCTTTTTTTATCAGTAATTAGGCAAGATTGAAATAATGTATTTTAAGGACATTAAGATGTTCTTACAGTTGATATATTTTATTTTTTTATGTTATGGCATTATTATTTGCATGCAGTGCATAGTTCTTTTTGTAGAGAAAGGGTATGCCTTCATACTCATACACATACCATGCCATATCAGCGGAGTGTTGATATACATGTATGTGTGTTCTATTTTTATGTCCCCGGTAGGGTGGCATATATCAGTTGAACTATCCGTCAGTCAGTATGTCAGTCTGTCAGTCCATCCGAAAAAACTTTAACATCGGCCATTACTTTTTAAATATTGAAGATAGCACCTTGATATTTGGCATGCATGTGTATCTCATGGAGCTGCACATTTTTAGTGGTAACATGTCAAGGTGAACATCATCCTTCAAGGTCTAGGGTCTAAAACAACAAAGTCAAGGGAAGTAATAAGCTTTAAATGGACATAGTTATCTGACCTGCCCACGTATATATTTTTGTTAAATAAATCAAAGCAGCGCAGTAGGCGGCATTGTGTTTCTGACAAACACATTGTGGTTAAAGGTCAAGGTCATCCTTTACAGTCTACGGTAAAAAATACAGATTTAAGGGAAGTAATAAGCTTTAAAAAGGGAGAAAATTATTCAATATTGAACATAGCCACTTTATATATTTGGCATGTATGTGTATCTCATGGAGCTGCACATTTTGAGTGGTGAATCTAAAGACACGGTAGTGGCTTTTAATTATTTGCTACTAAAAATAGAGATTTGTTACAGACAATTTATATAATTATAAATCTCATATTATATATTTCCTAACCAAGAATTGAAGTTCTTTTCACAGTTACTGTACAGATTTATTATTTTGATTATTTATGACCCAAATAATTGATTTTTCAAAGTTTTTTTTAAAATGATATAATTATAATTTCTTTGATGTTCATTACATACCTGTGGACTTCTGTCCATAGATACATGATCAACTGTGGCTATGATCTCTTTTAAACCACAGGCCTTGGTTGTCAGTGATGTCTGACATGGTCATAATTGACTGTGAGACCCTCCCTCCCCCGGTTGGATTGGACAAAATTCAAGGGAAGTAATAACCTTTAAAGGGAGATGATTTCTATACCTGCCAAATGATAAATAGAAATTTTATTTCAATGCGGCGCAGTAGGGGGCATTGTGTTTCTAACAAACATGACTCTTGTTTGCAAATTTTTCTGTTTATGTGCTTTTAGATGTATTGTGTTTGTTTTTATACTGTATATTGTTGTTATTATCCAAGATATAAGTTCATGTATTAATACGCATAGTTGTTTTATTCCTCATACATGCAAGAGCAGTTCAGTACACTGCATTGCTGATGCATATACATGTATGCCATGTGTGACATCACTGCTGACATCTCAAGCAGTGATGTCACTTGTGGATTTGTTTGCATTTTCTCACCGAGTAAAACTCATTGATGTAAAATGTAAAAGTCCATATACTATTTGTTTTTATAAAAATTCATTTATCTAGATACATGGATTGTGTTTCTTTGATGTCACAAATATGTTTGCATATGTTGCGAGTTACTTACTGTCTTTTCTTTTTTCCTGTTTGCATTTAGCCATTTTCAGTTTCCTCTGTGCAAAAAAAGGGTTAATATAGTACAACAAGTGCTTTGTTGGTAAAAGTACTTAATGCAGGGCACACTATTTACACCTTGCTATTAATTCATGAAGCAACAGCACAAATCATTGAATTTATTGTTTGACAATTTCGTTTATGAAAGCATGATAAGTTGAATTCAATCCTTGTTTTTGCACAGAAGGGGACAAATTTACTTAAATTTCACAAGGTAGATCAATGTTCTAAATTTTCTGTAAGGCAAATCGGAGGTACACACTTCATCATTAAAAAAAATATATTGGCAAGCATATACAAAAAATGATTGTTCTTTTAATTATATTTATATTGTTCTGCAAAATATGTATTCAAATTATGTCACAACAAAAATAATAGTATACATTTATATATTTTTTATGAAAAAAATATATGTATATGGGACCGTTTGATGATTATTGGTTGTTTTGGTTTTATTCTTTCAATTTGTATATGGCATATTTTTATTTTTTTTATGCACTTAAATTAATGCACATGTTTAGGTCCTGCTTATATCAACAATTGTTCATGTCCACGCCCTAAACATATCTAATTAAGCAATGATTTTGTTAGGAACGCAGGTCAGGAATTTCATAATTTGTTTTGTCAATATTACGCAGTTGAAATATCAGGTAAATAAATTAAACATATCTAAAAAAAATCTTGAATTCTGTATACTTTGTGTTAGGAGCCTTTATACTTAAAAAAAAATGCAATTTATGACGAAGCTTTGTTCTTTACTAAACCCTCCCATTTAATAACAAGCACCTTTCTGGCAACCACGATTTCTGTGATTTGATTGATTTAAAAATACTGTCATAGCTTATCTGATTGCATGAATATGTGACCGATATCTAGTATCTTCGCTACATGCATATCATAACCATCACTGATGATTAATCACTCGTTATACCAATCAAACCTATTTTATGTACATACTCTTTTTGGAAAAAAAAAGTGTAATTTTGTGAAATCACTCAGGTACCAGCTATGTAAAATTCATATCAATATCTGAAATGGACATCCATTAATGTTTATAATTGGATCCAAATATTTGCATCTTAACCATATCTGTTTTGGACTCAACAACTTGGTTGGCGCTGATTTAGTGAAAATTGGGTTGATGAGATCACTGTGTCAAGGCTTAAATTATCTGTTCATAAACAACATGGCTGTCATATTATTTAGCTAAATTGCTGGTTTATCAAATTGATCTGAAGCTATATGCAAGTATGCTGTGCTTTAATACAAATTTACTGGATCCTAAGTTAACTTTTTTTTATGAGCTGGCCTTGTCCTGGGAAAATGGGGCTTAATGCACATGCACAAATTGTTGTCCCTGATTTGCCTGTTACGTTGCCTCGGGCTAATCAGGGATGACATTCTCTGCCTGAACTGAATTTTGCTTAGAAAATAAACTATATTTAAAAATACCACATTAGCAGAAAGTGTCATCCCTGATAAGCCTTTTTGGACTGCTGATGCTAATCTGGAATGACACTACTAACACAGAAATGTTCATAATTGGCTTTTAAATAAAGTACTAACTGATAATTTTCTGTTGCAAAACAACAAAAAAGGTCTGCATGGGCCAGACAGCTCCTAGCACTTGTCTGAGGATGCCAGGTTCAATAACTGGCCCTGCTACATAATTTGTTTAGATTTGATTATGAAATAATTTCTTTTGCTATTATCTCCTGCCTCTGATTCGAGTAAGGCTGTTTTCAGGTATTGGTTAAGGTATGTGCCCTTTTTACTGGCAAACAAGAGCCTCTCTTGTATAAGCTTTTAATGTTGAAGTCCTCAAATCAATACATGTACTTATTATCATTTGTCTGTTTGTGCCATAAATGATATATATATGTCTGAAAATGTTCTTTGTAAAAGCATTGAAATTTTAAATCAGCATTGATTGTTGTTACGATATACTAGTATCTAGGAAATATTTCAGCAAAATCAGCATTGATTGTTGTTATGAAAGATATTCTAGGAAATATTTCAGCAAAGTCTTAATGTATTGTAAAAGAGGCTTTAACATTGATGAACAAAATGGTTTTGTTCTTAGTTTCCCTGTATGTAATTAAATCCTAATGTAAATATCCTAATTTATGATACTCGCTCTGGAAAAATGAGTCTTAATGCATAAGCGTTAAGTGTTGTCCCAGATAAGCTTGTGAGGAGACGACCTTTTCTCCTTTTATAGTATTTTTTGTTTAGCGCAAGGTTTCTCCTCAGCTAAATTCCAGTCTAGGTGGAAAGTGTTGTGCATGTGAAAGTGCATGAAACACCATTTTCGAATATCAAGGCTTATATTAATGTTTTCAAAACTCATCAGCTAAAGTGCAAATGAACAAGCTTTAACTGTAACTTTTGATGTCATTGGACTATATCAATATGTAAATCTCACAGGTGCCAGGTGATCAAACTTAACATGTATGTTAAAAACAATGGCGGTTGAAACAATTTTTATGCCCCCTTTCAAAGAAAAGGGGGTATATAGTTTTCGCACTGTCCGTCAGTCTGTCTGTCTGTCAGTCTGTCTGTCAGTCTGTCTGTCAGTCTGTCACACTTTTCGTGTCCGCTCTCTAATTCAAATAGTTTTCATCCGATCTTTACCAAACTTGGTCAGAAGTTGTATCTAGAAAATATCTAGGTCAAGTTCGAATATGGGTCATGCCGAGTCAAAAACTAGGTCACGGGGTCACTTAGTGCATTTCAAGGATTTAGCATGGTGTCCGCTCTCTAATTGAAGTAGTTTTCATCTGATCTTTACCAAACTTGGTCAGAAGTTGAATCAAGACAATATCTAGGTCAAGTTCGAATATGGGTCATGATGGGTCAAAAACAAGGTCACGGGGTCACTTAGTGCATTTCAAGGATTTAGCCTGGTGTCCCCTCTCTAATTGAAGTAGTTTTCATCTGATCTTTACCAAACTTGGTCAGAAGTTGTATCAAGACAATATCTAGGTCAAGTTTGATTATGGGTCATGCCGGGTCAAAAACTAGGTCACAGGGTCACTTATTGCATTTCAAGGATTAAGCATGGTGTCCGCTCTCTAATTGAAGTAGTTTTCATCTGATCTTTACCAAGCTTGGTCAGAAGTTGTATCAAGACAATATCTAGGTCAAGTTCGAATATGGGTCATGTTGGGTCAAAAACTAGGTCACAGGGTCACTTAGTGTATTTCAAGGATTTAGCATGGTGTCCGCTCTCTAGTTTATGTGGCTTTCTGATTTGTTTTGATATTCTAAGACATTTTTATGCCCCCGAAGAAGGGGATTTAGTGATCGGACTGTCCGTCCGTCTGTCCGTCACACTTTGCGTTTAGATTTCGAAAAATGCTCATAACTTCTTTGTCACTTCAGACATCAATTTCATATTTGGCATGCATGTGTACATGTATATGGACAAGGCCTTTCAATACGCACACAAATGTTGACCCCTGTGACCTTGACCTTGAACTTAGGTTTCGAAATCTGTGTTTAGGTTTCGAAAAAAAGCTCATAACTTCTACCAAGCATTTATAGGGGGCATAAGTCATCCTATGGTGACAGCTCTTGTTAGATGTTGTTAATGCAATTAATGGTTATAATTAAGAACTTGTGCTTAATGACAGCATTTTTGATACGTTTGTATGGATTGTGCTTGTGAGAACAATATGGATATTCTGTTAGTTTGACAGGAATTTACCAGCCAATTCCTTTTTAAGCTCACCTGATTGCTCAGGTGAGCTTTTGTGACCGGTCTTTGCCCGTCTTCCGTCCGTCCGTCGTCCTTATTTGGTTTGTAAACACTCTAGAGTCCACATTTCATGTCCGATCTTCATGAAACTTTGTCAGAAGATTTGTCCCAATGATATCTCGATCAAGTTCGAAACTGGGTCATACTGGGTCAAAAACTAGGTCATTAGGTCAAAAAAAAGAAAAACCTTGTAAACACTGTACACGTCACACTTCATGCCCAAGCTTCATGTAACTTTGTCAAAATGTTTGCCTTAATGATATGTTGGTTGAGTTCAAAAGTGGTTCCGATCCGTTGAAAACCATGGCCGCCAGTTGGGGGGGGGCAGTTTTCCTTATTTGGCTATAGAGAAACCTTGTAAACACTCTAGAAGTCACAATTTTTGCCCAATCATCATGAAAGTTGGTCAAAACATTGGTTTTATTGATATCTCGAACAAGTTTGAAAATGGTCTAGATCGGTGAAAAAAACATGGCCGCCAGTGGGCTCGGCATTTTTCTCTATATGTATATAGTGAAAACATGTGAACACTCTAGAAGTCACATTTTTGGCCCAATTTTCATGAACTTTGGTTAGAACATTTGTTTCTTTGATATGAAAGTTGTGTTCGAAAATGGTTCTGGTCAGTTGAATAACATGGCTGCCGGGAGGGGGGGGGGGAGTTTTCCTTATTTGGCTATAGAGAAATCTTGTAAACACTCTAGAAGTCACAATTTTTGCCCAATCATCATGAAAAAGGGTCAAAACGTTGGTTTTATTGATATCTCGGACGAGTTAGAAAATGGCCCAGATTGGTGAATAAACATGGCGGCCAGTGGGTGGGGCATTTTTCTCCATATGTTTATAGTGAAAACATGTGAACACTCTAGAAGTCACAATTTTGGCCCAATTTTCATGAAATTCGGTCAGAACATTTGTTTCTTTGATATGAGAGTTGAGTTCGAAAATGGTTCTGGTCAGTTGAATAACATGGCTGCCGTGGGGGGGGGGGGGCAGTTTTGCTAATTTGGCTATAGAGAAACCTTGTTAACACTCTAGAAGTCACATTTAAGGCCCAATTTTCATGAAATTTGGTCAGAACATTTGTTTCCTTGATATGAGAGTTGAGTTCGAAAATGGTTCTGGTCAGTTGAATAACATGGCTGCCGTGGGGGGGGGGGGGGGGGGCAGTTTACTTAGATTTATATAGTAAAAAAAGTGAACACTCTAGAAATCACATTTTTTTTGCCCAATCATCATGCAACTTGGTACGAAGATTGGTTTTATATAAATCACATAATTAATGCCATAATTATTGCCCTTCGATTTTCCAAATTTTCATTATATTATACAAAATCCTTGAAAACACTCTAGAGGTCACAATTTTGTTTCAGATTTTATGAATCTTGGTCATAATATTTATTTTTGTAAGCAAAGTTTGATGTTTGGTAAGGGGGGGGGGGGGTCAACTCAAAATATAGGTCACCAGGTCAAATCTTACAAAAACAAAAACACTCCATATGCTAGAGTTTTGGTTCAATAATGATGAAACTTGACCAGGATGTTTGTCTGGACAATATCTAGGTCAAGTTTGACGTTTGGTAAAGATTGAATGAACCGACTCCTCTCAGGTGAGCGAACTAGAGCCATCTTCGCCCTCTTGTCTTGCAATCAGGACTAGTTAATAAATTTTACAAGTACATGTTATTAAATAGGTACCTGTACATTTAAAATCCGCACATTGGCTAAAGACATTTGCATAAAGAGACCACTCTTTCTTCATCAAATCCCCTAAAATAACAAACATGAGAACATATCTGACAAAATAAGGAAACTTAAGGAGTTTAAAAAAATATGAAAATGGGGCAGTAAATACAATATGGAACAAAATTAGTTCAAATTATCATGAAAGTGTGAATATACAATTGTTAATTTCATCCATCTGAAAATAAGTGTTTTTGTCTCAGTCTTTTATTTGAAGAGGTTAATACAAATCTTCAACTTTATGAGATAGTTACAGTGCTTTTTACATGGCAGAACATCATACATTTTCTCCAGGATCTTATCAAAAAGATTCTTCACATATACAAATGTACATGTCAAGTAATGGCCAGATGTCGCCGGTGTTAGAAAGTCAACCATGATTTTGTTTCTGTTTGTTTTTGTTTTTTGATAATTTTTTATTTATCATAGTTAAGTGTGATATATCATTCCATGGCACTATATCAAGTAAAGTGAATATGTATAACAATTATGTTTCACAGTCCAATGTGATTATTTCTTTTTATATTATTCTGTTGTGCATTGCATTATACATCTGTATATTCATTGCATTTGAATTGATCATGCAATTAACAGTTTATGACTTTGAACTTTGAATAAATTATAGTACACTATATAATGGTGCTTTGCATGCATAGTTATGAATTTTATGTGTATTTAGATTTTATTTTGTTTTTAACTCACCTGAGCACAACAGGTGCACAATGTGCTCATGGTGAGCTTTTGTAATCGCTTTTTGTTCGTCATTTCCCTTGTTACCGTAACGCACTAAAGGCCACATTTGTCAAATCTTCATGACATTTGGTCAGAAGATTTGTCCCAATGATATCTTGAATGAGATCGAAAATGTTTCCGGTAGGTTGAAAAACATGGCCGCGTTGGCGGAGGGCATTTTTCCTTATAGTAAAACCTTGTTAAAACTCTATAGGCCACATTTAGTATCCCATCATCATGAAACTTGGTCAGAAGATTTGTTCCCATGATATCTTGGACGAGTTCATAAATGGTTCCGGTTGCTTGAAAAAACATGGCCATCATAGGGCGGGGCATTTTTATGCCTGGGGATCGGATGATCGGGGTATATTGTTTTTGGATGGTCTTTCATTGTATGTGTGTGTCTGTCCCAAAACTTGAACCCATAACTTTTGCAATATGGAAGATAGCAACTTGATATTTGGCATGCATGTGTATTTCATGGAGCTGCACATTTTGAGTGGTGAAAGGTCAAGGTCATCCTTCAATGTCATAGGTCATTCTTTTCTAAAATAGCTGCCATGCAGGCTTCAAAGCAGCCCAGTAGGGGGCTTGTGTTTCACAAACACAGCCCTTGTTCTTATATTACAAAATATGGCTTTTGTAAAAACCTTGTTTACATTCTAGAGGACACATTTATTGTTCTATCTTCATGAAACTTGGTAAGAAGATTTGTCCCAATTATATCTTGGATGAATTCGAAAAAGGTTCCAATTGGTTATACATGGCCGCCATGGGGCCAGGGTTGGCACCAATCGACCGCCCCTGGTTTTAACTGGCGTTTTTTACCGGTTAAAACTGCCCCGGTCAATACTCCCAAAGTGGTCATTACTGGTCAATACTGGTCGATTGAACTTTACCCCCAATTTTGATTACTATTCCATGCTTAATTAACAATATTGATAATATAAATTAAACAGACATGTTGCCAATAATGTCTTAAGCTATTAATACCCACTATTTTACAGTGTATACCTGTTCATGCAATTTGTTGGCCAATCTCTAAAAAATTTACAAATAAGTCAAAGTTGGTCAACTGGATTTTTCTGGTTGATTGAATTTTTTTCAATTCTAATGAATTATGAATGCTCAGAAAGTTCTGTGCTTGATTCAACACAAACCTGTCAATTACTGTATATTAGTTGTTCCTCATGCCCCACTGTCCCCAGTCTTCTCACAGTCTTCTCACGTATACAGGTTAGGGCACCCAAAACTGATAATAGGGCCTTAAATTGCACCTTTTTGACACAACCCTTACTAATCTTGTCATGTATTCTTGTCTGGATTTCTTTTAAGTACTTTTTAAAGAAAATAGTGAAAAATATTTTATTTTCCATTGATATAAAAAAAAAAATAAATAGAATTATTATTAAACGAAAGTAGAGTAGACCCACAATTGATAAACATTATTTGTTGGCAAAATCAAGAACTTTGATTGCTTATTCATTTGAAGACCAATTGAACTTTAAAATATAAAAACCCTATTAATACAGAAAGGAAAAAAGTTAGAAGTAACTATTAAATTAATAGCAAGTTATCTCCTTATGTGTTAGTGAAATGAAATAGCCTAAGGGCAGATTTGCTTCATTGTCACTTTCAGAGACATTACACTGCATGCATATTATTACCAATTAAGGCTTAGGGGCCAGATTTTTTACCCTAGAAACCACACGAGTTCTGTTTGTCATTTTGCCTATCAAATAGATATATCAATAGATCAGTGAAATACTATGGTAACTACAAAAGTAATAATACTTTAGTAACAGATGTGTTACACTGAGGTAAAGATATTGCCTTAGTTCTTTTGTATTTGAGGCCGTTTCCATAAATAATAAAGAAGTAATTTGTTACAGCTTTAAAGATTTTTAACCAGGTTTTTTAACCAGGTTTTCCGAAGGAAAAAACTGGTTATTAGATTGGCGAATGCGGGCGGGCTGGCGGGCGGGCGGAACAAGCTTGTCCGGGCCATAACTATGTCGTTCATTTTCAGATTTTAAAATCATTTGGCACATTTGTTCACCATCATTGGACGGTGTGTCGCGCGAAATAATTACGTCGATATCTCCAAGGTCAAGGTCACACTTTGAGTTCAAAGGTCAAAAATGGCCATAAATGAGCTTGTCCTGGCCATAACTATGTCATTCATTGTGAGATTTTAAAATCATTTGGCACATTTGTTCACCATCATGGGACGGTGTGTCGCACGAAAGAATCACGTCAATATCTCCAATGTCAAGGTCGCCACGACTAAAAACATATTTTTTTTAAAAACAAACTTACAAAGGGGGTTAATTTTGTTTGTTCATTTCAAAAGTTCAGTTTGAGTTTTCTCCCTTTATCAGATTTTTTTTCACAATGAAAACCTGGTTTTGTGACAATTTTGTCCCTTGTTTTTTTTACAATAAATAACTCAAAAAAAGTTTATCAATTACAGAATAATGATTGATTTAATATAGAATAGCTTAAATTCTTCCTTTGTCATGTTTAAATGCTTTAATTTTCAATCGACCAGTATTGACCGGTTTTAACCGGGTATTGACCCCCGGCCCGGTCAATACTCAATTGACCGGTCAATATGCCAAACCTGCATGGGCCAGGGCATTTTTTCTATATGGCTATAGTTAAACCTTGTTTACACTTGTCACATTGATTGTCAAATCTTCATAACACTTGGTCAGAGCATTTGTTTTTATGATATATTGGATCAGCTCCAAAATTGTTCCGGTCTGTTGAAAAACTTGGCCGCCATGGGGCAGGGCATTTTTCCTTTATGGCTATAGTTAAACCTTGTTAACACTTGTCACATTTATTGTCCAATTTTCATAACACTTGGTCAGAGCATTTGTTAGCTCATCTATTTTTTGAAAAAAAAAAGTATCAAAGGTATTGCTTTTATACTTGCAACACTTACTAACTATCATAAGGGGACTGTGCAGGCAAAGTTATGTAACTCTGACTGGCATTTTGACAGAATCATGTGCCCTTTTTATGTCCCCCACTATAGTAGTGGGGGACATATTGTTTTTGCCCTGTCTGTCTGTTGGTCTGTTGGTCCGTTGGTCTGTTGGTCTGTTTGCGCCAACTTTAACATTTTGCAATAACTTTTGCTATATTGAAGATAGCAACTTCATATTTGGCATGCATATGTATCTCATGAAGCTGCACATTTTGAGTGGTGAAAGGTCAAGGTCAAGGTCATTCTTCAAGGTCAGAGGTCAAATATATGTGGCCAAAATCGCTCATTTTATGAAAACTTTTGCAATATTGAAGATAGCAACTTGATATTTGGCATGCATGTGTATCTCATGGAGCTGCACATTTTGAGTGGTGAAAGGTCAAGGTCGTCCTTCAAGGTCATCCTTCAAGGTCAAATATATGGGTCAAATATATGTGGCCCAAATCGCTTATTTTATAAATACTTTTGCAATATTGAAGATAGCAACTTGATATTTGGCATGCATGTGCATCTCATGAAGCTGCACATTTTGAGTGGTGAAAGGTCAAGGTCATCCTTCAAGGTCAGAGGTCAAATATATGTGGCCCAAATCGCTTATTTTATGAATTCTTTTGCAATATTGAAGATAGCAACTTGATATTTGGCATGCATGTGTATCTCATGGAGCTGCACATTTTGAGTGGTGAAAGGTCAAGGTCAAGGTCATCCTTCACAAGGTCAAGGTCATCCTTCAAGGTCAAACATCATATAGGGGGACATTGTGTTTCACAAACGCATCTTGTTATACTTAGAAAATTGAAAATTTGGTAAAGTTTTGTGTTTTAAGGTCCACTTTATTCCTACAGTATCAAAGCTATTGCTTTCATACTTGCAACACTTATTAACTATCATAAGGGGACTGTGCAGGCAAAGTTATGTAACTCTGACTGGCATTTGGACGGAATTATGGGCCCTTTATACTTAAATTGAAAATTTGGTTAAGTTTTGTGTTTTGGTCCACTTTACCCCTAAAGTATAATAGATATTGCTTTCATACTTGGAACACTCACAAACTATCATATGGGTACAGTAAAAGGACAAGTTGCATAACTCTGGTTGTCATTTTTACGGAATTATGTCCCTTTTTTGACTTAGTAACTTTGAATATATGGTTAAATTTTGTGTTTCGATCCACTTTACTTCTAAAGTATCAAGGCTATTGCTTTCAAACTTCAAATACTTTCATGCTATCATGAGGTTACTGTACCTGGCAAGTTGAATTTTACCTTGACCTTTGAATGACCTTGACACCCAAGGTCAAATTATTAAATTTTGCTAAAATTGCCATAACTTCTTTATTTATGATTAGATTTGATTGATACTTTGACAAAACTACTCTTACCTGACATACCACAATAGACTCCACCCAAACCATCCTCCGTGCCCTCCCCCCCCCCGTCGATTCCCCCCCCCCCTATTTTTTTTTATAGATCATCTCACAAATGACCACCACACCACCACACCCTCACACTATACCCCCCCCCACCACACACCCCAATTTTTTTTTTGAAACGGTTTAAAAAACACAAATATTTATTTTCATTATTTTATTTTTGAAATACCGTCCAACCATCGCACTCAAGAATTTTTTTTGAAACGGTTTAAAAACACAAATATTTATTTTTATTATTTTATTTTTGAAATAACCATCGCACTTAAGAATCCACTCCCCCCCCCACCCCCCCCCCCCCCCCCCCCCCCCCCCCCCCCTCAATTTTTTTTTTTGCATTTTTTTTTCGCATTTTTGGAAGATAATGTAATAAATGTCCACACTCCCACACTATACACCGCTCTTCACTCCACCCTCCCTCTTTTGTGATTGAAATTGAGAGTCCCTTCACCTTTAAAAAGAAAATAGATGAGCGGTCTGCACCCGCAAGGCGGTGCTCTTGTTTTTATGATATATTGGATCAGCTCCAAAATTGTTCCGGTCTGTTGAAAAACATGGCCGCCATGGGACAGGGCATTTTTCCTATATGGCTATAGTTAAACCTTGTTAACACTTGTCACATTTATTGTCCAATCTTCATAACACTTGGTAAGAGCATTTGTTTTTATGATATATTGGATCAGCTTCAAAATTGTTCCGGTCTGTTGAAAAACATTGCCGCCTGGGGTCGGGGAATTTATCCTAATAAGGCTTTAGCAAAACCTTGTTTTAGCACTATAAATGTTACATTTATAGTTTACTCTTCATGAAAAATGGTCACAACATTTGTTCTTATGATATCTTGGGGATGCACTGAGCAGGTCAGTTTATTTGTATCTCAGGTGAGAGACTGGACCTTTAAGAAATCGAATACCACGTTCAAGTAGGTGTGAAGGAAACTTTATAGGTCGGTTCACGAATCGCAGTCCACAAGTATTGAACAAACTTGCATGCGCTATAAACATCATTAAAGTAAAGTAAAAATAAAGAAAAAACTGTTATTTTATATAATTCAATAACGGTCGAAAATCACAAACATTTATTAATCTACATCAATGCGTTATAAGTAAATTAACCGTTGCTAGCATAAAACTCTCACACAAGTGCCGTAATAAACCACCCTAATTTCACTTATTCCCAAATTTCTGACGAGAAAACATGGCAAATGCGCAACTTCACGTTGATTTCGTTACTAATAAGCACGGAGGGATGAGCATTGTGCTGGACGGTTTCCGATTTGTAATTAAAACGCAGACTAGGTGATCGCGTATATTGGACGTGTGCTGTGCGTGACTGTCCCTCTAGGGCAACTACGAGAGAAGGAATCCTCGTCCGAAACAACGGAAACCATACGCACGAGGGACATCAATTTGAAGAACCGTAGCCTCCGACAGGGTGTTGCAAAAGATACGAAAACGATGCAGAGAAGAAACGACACCAGTTCAAACAATCTACAAGGAAGAGGTAACTGCGCTTCGATCCCGTGAGTGGAATGGAGACACCGCTTCGCTCGTCGTGATTTTACCGACATACGAAGGGTGTAAGACACAGTTGCACCGACAAAGAAGTATTACCAGACCCACACTCCCCTAAAACAGACCTGATAATTATCATCCTTGAGGGAGAATGGACACAGACGTCGACGGGTCAGCGATTCCTTCTGTTAGATGAGGGAGACGACCAGAGATTTATTGTATTCGCCACAGACTCGAATTTATAGAAGCTGTGTGCGGCGAGAATTGTATATGGTGACGAAACATTCTACACCTGCCCTGACCAATTCTACCAGCTCTACACCTGGCATACTTTCGTCGACGGCCACATGTACCCTGTCATGTTTGCCTTACTGCCAGGGCAGTAAGAGGCAGTTTACAGCCGGTTGTTCGAAGCTCTGGTGAGAGATTGCACACAGCTAGGCCGGATGCTTTGAAAACCAGGAGAATTATTTATAGACCACGAGGAAGCGCCCAGAAATGCCGCCGTTCTCATTTTTCCAACAACAGATGTAAAGGTCTGCTTCTTTCACTTCGCGCTGTGAATTTGGAGTAAAGTTCAGTCGTGTGGACTTACTGAGGCATACATAACGGACGAGGATGTACACCGCCTGGTACGAAGAGCAGCCGTTCTTCCGCGTGTGCTTCTCGAGGCTGTGTATGATGTGTGGTTCTATGCCCTCACAGACGTACGCGACCTGGACCTTCCCGCAGCTGTTGAGGGCTTCACCGACTATGTCACCGAACAGTGGGTCGACTGTGACTGTTGTTTAGTACGCTGATGCGTGTTCATACTTTGTACATGTGAATTTATTGATTTCGGCGAATGTTAATATGAAAATATATTAGGCTGAGTATTTTTAATATATTCATATTACACTTTCTATGGGTATTAAATCTATTAGTTGTTCGATTTAAAATGTTAATAAAGAAAATAAAAATGCATTGAGAAGCATTTTCGGTGTAAGTTATGTTTATGTAAGGAAATAAATAACGTAATACATACGAAAAACAATTAGATAAAAACTCCGTATTTAACCCATTTCGACAGAGACCGACTGCGCGTAGTGAAGAAAAAGTGGACTACAATAATATAATTTGACATATAACGAAAAAGCTATGTTAAAAAGTCATCAAAGTCGCATGTATGCACGATTGTTCCACCACCCTCGTCATCATTCCATCTTCGATTGAATTTATGGTAAGTGTTTGGACCTGCGTTATACGGTGAACCTGTAGCTGGATATATGCTTCAACTCATGGACCACCTCTTTTTATGCACAAAATGTGTTTTCGGGTTTTAATGGCAGCAATTTGACAGAAAGGCCACCGATATGCATCTACACCGTGTAACCGAGAAAGTCGATTGGTGTATTTTCATTTACCGTAAGTCTGTAGCAGCTCAGTTTTCTTGATTATTTTGTTTTATCTTTTACTTCATATTGTGTTTTTATTGTGAATTTTAAGTTTTGTTTATCATATTTAAGACTCTCACTTCCTGAAGATATGACTTCCTGCATATTTATTGAAATCTTAGTATTTTTAAATGTCAGTGTTATCATTTTTTGTTTCCATACGTAATGGACGTTTAATTTTTAAAGGTATTATTATTTAAATGATTACCCATTTTTTCGTTTTGGTGTGTCTGGTTAGATGTTGACGTCAATTTAGTACAGCTATTGCAAAATTTTGTCATATGCATTTATATATACACTTCTCTTGTGTGCGTTGTCTTATAGTTATTCAACACATCGCTTACACGTTCGGTCGATCATAAAAAATATCACACATCAACACATACCGCTAAGAAATATAGTTATATACATGTAATGCTATATGTATTGTATTTTAACGTTATACATTGATAAACATTATTGTATAACAAACTTCAAATGTAAGACAGTTTAGCATGATTAAATTAAACCCCATGGTCGGTATATAAAAGATCATACATAACAGCAATTAGAGTGCAATATACATTAAAGAAAATCAAATAAAACTAAAAACCAAACAAAAGTCGACCCACTTCATAACAAAATGTTACGATATTGTAGGTCAGTTCTATTATCAACAAGTTTGGCAACCATTTAGTATAAAAAGAGTCAGATTTTGTTTTGTAGAGATTCGGCTAGCATTTACATCGGATAAATAATACCACATTTATATAGCGCCCTTTTCATAAAATATTGTGCGTTCAAAGGCGCTTTACAAAAAAGTCATTTGTATTATCTTCATTAGTATTATTGTAATTAAGGGACGGTGCTCTCATTGTAATTGTGAATCGCGGGGCAGGCCCGTAAGGGTTTGGCCGTTCGCCGAACTTTTAATTATTGGACTTCAATATTTACGATCTTGAGAGTTACTGAATGTATCTTATTAATTGGATATTGTGTGGACTTGTTTATTGGCAGAATAAAACATAAATGAACACTTCATCGTAATTGTGTATAAATTATCATCCTAACGCTGAATTATGTTACAGTATAATACAGCTATCGTATATCTTTGTTTTGTTTAATTATCGATGCCGAGTCTTTAGACCACCTTTACTCTGATGGTCATGGGTAACTCGTATTTTTATACAGATGAAATAAAATTTATTAAGATACACTAATGTTACTAAAAATTATGTCGTTTAACTATCAGTTAGATGTTAGAATATTTACTAAACACATGCCTGTATGCATATGTTTGACGTTATTGTAACCAGTGTCAGTGCTCATGAATCTTCCGAAAGTTAACAATAATAAATAACTTAAATAATACCATCGGTATTCTCCACCAATAGTCCAATCACTCTACACTTTAACCTCAAACAAATTGCAACAGAATTTCTGTGTGCGCAAATATGTTGATTAAAGCATTATATAAATAATATAAAAAGTCTAGAAAAAATCCATGTTGGGGAAAGTTGTAAAATTTATGATTTTTTAGTCATTTTAAATTATATTTTGTGACTAGTCTCGACTACCGTAGATCTACGCACGAATAACATCGTCTGCAGATGAACGATAGTGGGCTTCGATTATTTCTTAAAAGCCGGACAGTTGAATATAAGGATCAAAATTCGAATGAGAAAGGTAAGTCTAGCAAAATATATTTTATTAAATAATTTATTTTTTAGCGCATGAACAGGCTTAAACGGTGCAGAATGTCTTTAAATCAAAATGTAATATGTTTTCGTGTTTTCCCATTGATGACAATCCAAAAACGTTTATAAAAGCATGTTTCGTCTCAAAACAGGAGCTTCAATGATCTACTTTGTGTTATTTGTTATATTTCGTCTTTAAATGTATTATATTCTGCTTTTGATTGCTTCAGCTATTACCAAAAATCGATTTCTAGCGGTGGCGAGAATTTGTTGAAAAATAAAAAACTACGGAAGCCTGTATCTGCCATAAAATCTATAAACGGATTTAAAAACCGAACGTTTAAATGGCCTGTTTAATGTATACATAATAATCGTCATGATTGCTTGTAAAATTTGCATAGACTTATATTTCAATATACTGCTTTGATTATAACCTTAATGTATACATCATATACAGTTAAGTCCGGTAATCTTGCGCGTCCGGTAATCTTGCGCACTTCGCAGTTTCGAATCTCGCAGACGGCGAATGGTTTTCTTTAGTGATGAAGATGGAATTTCACATTTTTAAGAATTAACGGATTTAAAAGGTATGCATTCCATGCAAAATAAAATTTGATCATTACATTTAAACACCGGTTGCGCCATCCCTATACATCGTAAACACTGGCCTACTTACGATAAATTCGAAATGAATCACAAATTCCCTGCAGTCTTTAGCGTTTTCATACTTTTAATTAAGAATTCATAAATCCAACGTGTAATTTAGCATTCCATTGCACAATATCCGATCAGTCATGGTATTTTTGGCCATTGAAACTATATCGCATCAAACGACATAGTCATAATTTCCCGCCTTTCTATCAAACCAATTTGGTATGATCTCCGCATGCGCAATGCGCTGGCCTAGTTTTGATATTTTCTGTAAACTATGTATTAAGCATGATCGCTGTAAAATTTAACCTGTTTTGCATAAACATTTTTTCACGCATACCGGCCCTTTTTTATTTATTGTACACTATTACTAGTGACTATATTATTTGTTGACTTGTAGTGAACAAAAACTGCACTAGAAATCCACATTAAATTTCAATGTTTTTTTTACAAACTGATTTGTTTAATAGTTTTCTGGAATGTTTTTTTGTCAATAATTGGACACCATATGTCTTCAATTTTGCCTAAACGAGGTCATTACACCAAGTGCGCAAGATAACCGGACGCTGTAATAGTTTGAAAATGAGGTGAGTCATGTTTGTTTTGAAATCAAATCGGACATTTCTTCACTGAATTAATCAGATATTATTGTGTTAATAAACAGATAAACTTCTTATTTTCATTATAAATTTAGATATTATGTTCCCAATTTATAAAAGAACATGTTTTTAAACCAATTGAATCTTAACTTCGCAAGATTTCCGGACAGCATCGTACTACGTTGGTACTTGTAATCTTGCTTTTTAGTTTTTATCGTAATTATGTGTATAATCAAAGGAATATTTAATGATTGTGGTGTTCCGATGGTATGTGGTGCACGCGTTGATTGTGTAAAATTGTATTCCAATATTCCAGCAGGCTCGTGAAAAAACAAAGGCACTGAATCAGTTCGTGCGATAAAATCCATCATAACACCGTAGTCATCTAATAATCCTATTTTTGTACCTAGTTTCTAATCTGAAACAAATACTGTTAGAATGATAGAATTCCCGTAGTTCATACACTTATTTTGTTTAAATAAAACGTTTTACTGAATAACAAGTGGGATAAATAGAATAATAGATAAGTATTTTTTTTGTTTTCTAAGTCTAGCATGATAAACCAGATCTATAATCAACACTAACCTATTATTATCTATATTAAACAAGAAATGAGTGTCGATCATTGGTGCTACCCCTAATTGAATCACTAGTAAAATTCTGAAACCTAACAACTGATTTTCGTCTATTAACATTTCAGATGGATCACCAAGGGAGGTTTTTTGAACTGTTAGATATCCAGTAAATACGAATGGGTAGCAGGACAAAAACTTGAATTTTAAAAAGGTAAGATTGGTCTATTAATCGGTATCGTAACTGCCTGCTTGATAGAAGCTGACAAGATGTTAGTGTGCCAAGTCAACAATCACTAAGTGGTATATGCCATTAAAGTTTATCAGTATATTTCATATTTAGTTCTATTTACACGAAATGCAAAGTCCATCTCGTTCAAAATAGAATTTTATAAATACACCATATAATTGTATGTTTGGTCAGAAAAGTTAGTTCTTTTACTTATAAAATAAAAATATAATTTCATGATGGATTCCTGTCGGATCTGTAAGCGGCAGTTTGACAACAATGCAAAGACCGTAAAACTAAGTGAGAAGGGCTGCCATGGAATCAATGATGCAAGTGAAAAAAAAAGACAGTTTGAGGGTTGAATCCGGACAGTTTGTCCATGTGGAGTGCAGAAAAACATATTGTAACCCAAACTATATTAAAAGAGACAATAGGGATGTACAAGAAAAACTCAATACTAGTCTCCCTTTCACTCCTTTGAGATCAAAGACTGATAAGTTTTCATACAAAGAACATTGTTTATAGTGTTGCCAATCTGTTATTGATAAAGGGAGAAAAAGAAAGTGTGATGTTTGGTCAGTAAGGACACTAGAACCTACTATTTTAAATATATGTTTACAGAGGAATGATG
Organism: Dreissena polymorpha; assembly: GCF_020536995.1. Taxonomy (NCBI): domain Eukaryota; kingdom Metazoa; phylum Mollusca; class Bivalvia; order Myida; family Dreissenidae; genus Dreissena; species Dreissena polymorpha. The sequence goes on along the minus strand of NC_068355.1, from coordinate 61,228,002 downwards.
TTTGGTCAGATACAGTTCGGGCAAGGATAGAACAGGTCAATGACTTGCCTGCAGCGGATGCACTTTACCATCAAACATGCTCGTCTTATTTCAGAACAGGGAAAGATATCACAGAAGAATTTCAGGTGCAGCCATCCAGTGAAGGATTGGTCGACCAGAAGATACCGAAGCAAGTGACGCATTCTTAAAGGTGATGACATTTTTCAAAGATAGTGATGATGAGCAAGTGACAATTAAGCAACTGCAAGATCAAATGGTAAGCATTTGTGGCGACAAAGCATACAGTATTACCTATCTAAAATCCAAAATAATCAGCCACTTTGTTGAAGATGTGATAATCACTGAAATAAATCGGAAAGTAAATGTTGTGACCCTGAGCATGACTGCAACATCAATTCTGCATGATTTCTACCGCCAATGCAAATCTGAAAATACAGAGAATTAAAAGGTGAAATCGATCAGAACAGCTGCAAAATTAATAAAAAGTGATATCAAATCCAAATTAGTCGATTAAACTTTTTATCCCTTCATTAGATATAGCTTCAAGTGAAGCCAACAAGAACTTCTTACCAGACAGTATTTACCTGTTGTTGCGTGAAGTGTTCAGCGAACGAGACGCAGATACTAAAATAAGCGCTATAGGCCAAGCAATTATGCAAGCCACTCGTCCTCGAATTTTGATAGCCCCTCTACAAATTGCACTGGGAGTGCAATTACATCACTTGACATCTTCAAAATAAATTGTGGAACTCTTGAACAGTTTGGGGTTCTGTGTCTCATACACAGAAGTACAGACATTCTATTCAAGTGCTGCTGTATCGGAAAGTGGCGATTTAAACAATAACACTATTTCGACAAATGAAAACTTTATACAGTATGTTGCCGACAATGTGGACACTAGATGGATACGGAACATTCCATTGGATGGGTCTGATTGCCTGCGTCACTCCAGATACAACCAGTCGGCAATTGTAACTTTCGACCAGCCTCTATATTGGAAAGCCATGACTGTGGTTACCAACGAATGCAACAATAGTCCTCTAAAAAGAATTTTGCTTCGACTTGATGGTTTTCATTGCACCATGAGTTTTCTAGGTTGCATTGGCCAGTTATGTCAGGCTCCGGTTTGAATGAATTGTTAGAAACAATATATGCCGAAATACTATCCCACACATGGTCAGTGGAAAGGCAGTGTCGAGAGCAGTAAGGGGTCATTATATCCATTATTGTTTCTGCGACTTTTTAAACCAAGTTTTACACCATTTTGCAGTTATTATAGAATCAAAGATTTACTTATCAGTGTACGTAACATTATTTTATTATTAATATGTACAAAATAATCAAGTTTACAGATTTTGTAATAGTTGCATCGTTCAACGGCATAATATGATATTTGACCTTTTAAAAGTCAAGGTCAACCATTGTGACCCAAGGTCAATGCAATATTTATATATCTTTAAACAGTTAGGAAACGTAGGTAAACTTATTAAGAAAAGCTATGTATCTAATACTGTCTATATAGAAAATTCATAGGAATTAAAATGAAATTACTTTGTATAAGACTACCCCACCCACTCTTTATATAGAGATACAACACAAAGTTTGAATAAATATTTGTATAATTATGAAAATTCTGACAGATATATTCTTATCTCAAATTTAAAACAAATGTATGTGTGTAAAAGTCTATAGATCTATACAAGACGATGATTACATTGTTACATTCAACACTACTCAATAAAAGCTATGTGTTATCATATAGATTTACCCCACCCACTTTTCAATTTTTTATATAAAAAGGAGACAAATAGTGTGTTATAAAAGATAATATAGTTATTGTTACGTTATTGTCATTAGTAGATTTAGATATAGCTATGTTAACAAGGATTTTTATGTAAAAATGATGGGTATTGAAATACATATAATTTATAAGGAGTTTCAAAGTAAAAAAATGAATACATTCATTAGCCTATATTTGGTCTCGTTTTTTGTAACTTTCCCCAGCTTAGAGTTTTCTAGACTTAATCTGGTATACTATATGCATTTATGATTTAAAAACACCAAAACATTTTTTGTTGCAATTTGTTTTGAGGTTTTGGGTGTATCTGAGCTAGAATGACTGGACTATGTCGAATACCGAAATATCCCAGAAGTATTTAAAGTAAAATCTTACCAATCTATGCAGAAAGTCAATCGACCAACATCCGATACTAGTAAATTATGACGGCCACACTTTTAATGTTCCCGTCAGCTGACTGACTGAGCCAGATCACAGACTATCATCCTCTTTGTTTTGCCTCCCCACACATCGCACATCATGCAGCCTCTTGACTGGACTATAGTTTACTATCGCGAGTGTGCCAAGTATATGATGAGAAATGAATATTGGTGTAACGGTGACAAAGTACCTGATGCAAACCATTTCGTGTAAAGCATCATGATATCTAAAGACCATGGTACACGCAATTTTTTTTTTGCAGGATTCCGAAAAATGACATTTTCCGTTGCTCACCTGAGCGTGTTCAAGAGATAAGCTGTATCGAAGCGATGCCTTCCGAGAGACATTTCCTCTACTCAAAATCATAGAACTGAAATCCGGAGAAGCAGCGGTAGAATGTTCCTCTTGTTTAAGGTTGAAATTAAGTTTACATGTAACATGCGTCTGTAAGGCCCCGAACCAACATAAAGCCCGATGCACACAACCCTAAACAAGGGCAAAAGCTATTACAGCGATTACCGTTGAGCTACACGCATGAGGATAACGCGCCTCCATGTACCTCTTCAAAATGAAACACATGCTACAACGAAATCTGCGAAAACGGACAAAGCTTACCGAAAGTGCCAGTCGGATCAACTTCTGAATTCTGTGCCTCACAAAAAGTCCACTAGCATAGCAAGATACGCATCACCAGTGATTCGGAGATTGAATTCCAACTAGAACAATAGATAGTGACGTGTCGGCAGGAATACACTTAAACGACTCGCCATATTTAAAACTTCTCGCGTGGGGCGAGTGCGTTATGTGCAGCAACTGAGTAAACATTAAATTCTAAACACAAGAAAGAAACGTCAATTTCCTATACTCTCATTGTAAAGTTAAGTTTTGCGACTAAACGGATATTGTTCGATTGCGTTTCCTTCAATTTTATGTTTTCTTTAATATAGGTTAAATTATGGTAATGTAAAAGAAGATTAAATTTAAAACGATATGAATTAGTTATTTTCGATTCTTCCATCCGTTCTATCAGATAGAATATTATATTTAAAAAGAAATCGCCACCATCGTCAATACACAGTAACACATGCCACTGTGTCTAAGAAAACGGATATTATAATACGTGAGTTTTGAAAATTCCCCAATGGGAGCCCCATTTTGAACGAGGTCAAGCCAAAGCACGAATCCAATGAGAAACTTCTTCTGGATGGCACAGATCATTAACTTTATATAAAGAGCTAAATATTTAGTAACAATGTAAACAAATACAGGTTTCTTTGGATTTAATATTTAAATAGTATTGATGATACAAAAGTTATACAATTCTAAAAATACTAGCGACATAAATAGATAAGGGGCTGGAAAGAACGAGAACAAAGCATATAAATAGGTCTTCAACCTCTTTTTTTCATGTTATTCTTTAACATTTAATATGCAGTCAAACTATGCAAATACATTCCAATGGAATAAATATATAGCATTAAACGTTAAATCCTATGTTTCCTATGACTATATTCTGTGCGTTTTACTGGCGTCGGCGATGATTCTCGTAAGTGCCGTCAATACAAATTATGGCACCGTTTCGGAAAGGGAGCTTTGGAGCTGATGGTGTGCGATTCGGTGGCGGCGTTGGAGCTGATGGTGTGCGATTCGGTGGCGGAAGCAGAAGTGCTGGCGATGCCTCAGACGTATTTAGAAGGGGAAGTGGCAATAAATAGTCTTGGTTCAGGTTTTACATGCAATACAATCTACATATTTACAGAAACCTTTCTGTCGCATATATGATTGTTCCATGAAAATCTGATGTAGGCCACAAAAAAGAGTCTTGTTTCGGTTACCCAACCGACCTTGTTTTTTAACCGCCGACTCAAAAGTTGTTTTTTTCTGTTACAAAATCTGCATCCGAATGTTTATATGTCCGAAATTTACGCAACATGGAGTCGTTACTGAATTAAATTGAATTAAATTAAATGCGAATCGCGTATTAGATGGACATAATTATACGATTTTAATACCTTGATATGCGCACCTGTCTCTTACATTATTTTAACAAGTTGGCGGACAATACAAAACATAAATTGTGACAGACTCTCGACAAAAATGGCAAATAACGATCCAATAAACGACGGAGATCATACATTTAGAAGGGATTACTAAAATGCAAATTAATGCATGTGATAACGAACGATGCATACAACTTTTTTAGATTCCAACAACTTATTTATTCAGGGCCCTCAATCTATTAAATCTGCCGCCGAAATTTGGCGGCAGTCCCCCACCTGAAAAGTATACTTTTTCCACTTTTGGGGGAAAAATTCCCCCTAAAAAAAACAAAAAACAACAACATTTTTTAAATTTTTTATAGAAAGATGTGTCTCATGATTATTATATCTCAATTCTAGTTCAATTTAATCTTTGCAAACATAATAAATTATGAAAAATGCAATGAATATAGTGCAAACATGTACACATGTAATAATGAGAGAGTAAGTAAAAAAATCCCCCAAAAAGGGAAACGCCGCGAAAATTCCCCCTCCTAAGGGCTGCGGACCCCTTCCCCCAAAGTAGTGTGAGGGCGCTGTTATTAATAATCTACTCAGTGGATACAGTATATGTAACGGAAACGAGTGTTTGCAAATTGATAGCGTTCAGTTTACTCGCAAAGTTAAAACATTTGACAAGATAATCGTTAGAAAATGGGATAGACACAAATGTTCATTTATATAATAATAGTGGATCTGTTTATAATCAGATTCATATGCATATATTGCTTTATTATGTTTGTCATGACAGTTTACTGAAACAGCATGGCACTTTAATGCAAGACATATCAAGAGTAGATAGGATGAAGAATTTCAGGCCATGTTTTTAAGTGCCATTAGGGGCGGTGAGATTGAGGCGGTGGTGGCCGGTGGTGCTCTGGGGTGC